>NC_138976.1:25506753-25674375 GCF_964341445.2 Mesoplodon mirus
CGGTTTTGTGGAAGACAATTCTTCCACAGACTGGGGTGGGGGAGTGCGAGGAGGATGGTTCAGCCAGTGATGCGAGTGATGGGGAGCAATGGGCAGATGAAGCTTCGTTTGCTTTGCTTTGCTCCTGCCTGTCGCTCACCTCCTGCTGTGAGGCCTGGTTCCTAACAGGCTGAGGACTGGGCCGGTACCGGTCCACGGCGGTGGGGGGCGGGGGGTTGGGGACCCCTGCAATACTGCGATAAGCTTCCTGTAAGCTTATCTCTTGAGCACTTATGAATCTATTTCTGTTAGATAAATTCCTAGATGTGAAATTGCAGAATCAAAAGGATACGAACATTAACATTTCAAATAAATGTTGCCTAATTGCTTTCCAAAAGGTACCAGTTTGCATTCCTACTGACTGGATAAGAGTGCCTGTTTATTCACATCCTTGACAACACTGGAATTAATAAGCTTTTTAATCTTTGCCAATCTGATAGGTGAAAAAAATATTTTGGAGTAAGTTTAGTTTGCATGCTTTTTAAGTAGAGAAGTTGAGCATATTTCGATACATTTATAGACCATTTTAGATCTCTTTTTTGTGGGAGCTGTCTTCAGATTCTTTGGTCATTTTTATTTCTGTTTGTTCTTTTTATTTCCCTGTTGATTCACATACTGGGTAAATATCATCTGCAAATATGTCTTTCTGATTTGTCTTCTGTCTTTTGAGTTTATATTATTTGGGCTTTACAGAATTTAGAAATTTTTATGTAGTCAAATTTATAAATCTTTTCCATAATGGTCTCTGGGTTTTTTCATCCCGTACTTTCATCTTTGGATTTTCTTATTTTTCTTTTTTTACTTTGACATTTCTAGATCATTTGGAACTTATTTTGGTGTAAGGTGTGAGGTTGGCATTTAACTTTATTTTTCCAAATGTTTATCAAGTTGCCGCAATCATTGATTGAATCAGCCATCTTTTCCCTACTAATGTTTGAAGTACAACTACCGTATAACTTATTAAGCTCTAAAAGGGATGTAATGATCCCCTGTGAAGGGAGCTAATATGACAAATCAAAAGTGCCTTCTACAGAATTCTATTTGTTGGTTGAGCAGCAGATGAGATGGTGTGGTCAAAGAACAAATTATCTCCTCAAACTAACAAGAAACCCAAGGAGAGGACAAGTAGCCAATTTGGGAAGAGGTATGAAAAGAATTAAGGTCCCAGGTGGATTTACCCTCTATGGATGCCAACTTCTCATCATTAATAACATTTACATAGTACTTACTCCGGGTAAGCAGAGTAACTCTTGTTACTTTACCTCTGTTAACAAACTATTGTAGTTCCAATAGCTCCCAGGTGGTACCAATGCTGCTGGTCTAAGAACCACACTTTGAGTAGCAAAGCACTAGGCATCTTCCATTTGCCCTTGCAGAAGCTCTTTCCACCCTGCTTTGTGTCCAGGGAGGCTGTCTGTGTGGACTACGTCGCTCAGTCCTTCCCAAAACCCTACTCAGGTACTGTTATTATCACCACCATTTTATACATGAGCACATTGCATTGAAAGAGGTTAAGTGACTTGCCTAAGGCTGCACAGCAATCTGTGATGGGGCTGGGGTTTGAGCTCAGGCAAGTGGGCTGCAAGGCTGTGTTTTTACCCACGAGGCTAAGCTGTCTTTGGTCTTTGGTCTCACAGCAGCCTGCCACTGAGGTGTGTGGTGGGAAATCCTGAACTAGGGGTCAGGAGACCTGGGCTCAGATCCTTGTTCTGCCCCTTGTGTGTTGTGTGACCTTGGATAAACCACCTCACTTCTCTGAGCCCAAGTTTCCTCAGAGAAGAAACCTTGCAAGATTGTCAGGGGGTAAAGTGAGATGATAGCAGTTTACAGCACATAAAGGTGCTCAGTAAGTGACAGCTTGTATCCATTACCTGGCACTTGAACCCAGGTCTTGTAAGGCCTAATTCTGTCACTCTTTTCTCTGCAACTGAGCCTCTGTTGGGAAGCATTCCAATTTGGTAAGCCGATCCAAGTTGTAATCCTTGTCTGTTTTCGAATCTGACAGATCTTAAATGTGTGGGTGTTTGGACAGAGGCCAAAAGACACAGCTCCAAGCCTTTCCTATCACACCTGCCTTCCAGCACCAACCAGTGGACTCTTTTGTGCATGGAGTCACCTCCCACTAGTCTGATAGCAGCAGCAGTTCTGGGTAGGAGCTGCTTTGCATGGTTCACCTCAAACCCCATCCCCCTCCTGGAGCCCTGGGGGAGCTGCTCATGGAAGGGCCATATCCTCCAGGGAGGCCAGTAACCAGAGGCTGTGAATTGAAGCAGATGGCAATTTAGATCCTACTCTGCCTGAGCCACCAACTTGTTCAAGACCGCCTCCCCACTCTGTGTCTCAGGCTCCCCATCTGTAAAATGATAGAATCAGACCAGACTTATGCTTCTTAACTTTTGGGCTGTGGTCCCTTTGAAAATAGAGAATATTTGATAAAAAGCTTTGGACTAGCTTCCCAGTTTACACATTATCTTTCTACAGGAGGTAAAAAACTATTCATTTCCCTGAGCTGGGCAGCAGCAGAGGGAGTTCCAGATTAACCTAAAATATGATTTCAAATCACTGATCTCACTTTAACATCCAGGTATCCGTGTAAACATAACTTCTTGAGAGAAACCTTCCTAAACTCCTAAACTAAACCAGGTTCTACTAGTATAAGTCCTTTTAGCAATGCTTCTTCAAAATACTTATCACAACTCTAATAAGTTACCTTTTTATTATCTGTCCATTCCATTACACTCTCAGCACCATGATGCCAGAAGTATCTGTCTTCTGTCAAAGATTCAATCCTTGACCAAACTCTAGGCAGGTTCCTCTGAGCTTTCATCTTGACTAGGGCTCAACCTTGGCCTGTAAAAACTACAGACTCTCAACACAAATGATTTCATCCACCCGCCTCCCCTCACACTAAAAGACTTAAACACTAACATAGTTTCCAAGACTGTGACGCTAGCACCCCTGAAGTGCCTACCTGAGAAAGCTGAAGACTACCCAAAGAATTTGCTGTTTGCTCTGTCCAACACCTAACCATCGGCCCCTGACCACCCTTTTTAAGAACATTTACTAAAAAGGGCTTACAATTGTGAATCCTTTCTCTGTCCCTTTGAGATGTGTACGTATCTCCTACAGTTCAGGAGTATCTTTCTCAAGGACCTGAAAGTCATTCCTTTATTTATTTATTTAAGTTTATTTATTTATTTATTTTTGGCTGCATTGGGTCTTCGTTGCTGCACGCGGGCTTTCTCTAGTTGTGGCGAGCGGAGGCTACTCTTCGTTGCAGTGCGCAGGCTTCTCATTGAGGTGGCTTCTCTTGTGGCGTATGGGCTCTAGGCGCGCGGGCTTCAGTAGTTGTGGCTTGCGGGCTCCAGAACGCAGGCTCAGTAGTCGTGGCTCACAGGCTTAGCTGCTCTGCGGCATGTGGGATCTTCCCGCACCAGGGCTCGAACCCGTGTCCCCCCTGCATTGGTAGGTGGATTCTTAACCACTGCACCACCAGGGAAGTCCCAGTCATTCCTTTAAAATGCGATCGTCAGGAAGGATAGGTCCTCTGTCTGCCATTCTCAGTGGGAGGATAGAATCCTGACTTCGATGATTGCAAGCCAACAGACCTGTCTGGGCTAATCAGCATTTATGCTGACCAATCCTTTGTAATTTTTTATTTCCTCAACTCTACTTAAAACTCCCAGTTACCCCTATGCAAATCAAAGTTGAATCAGTTCATACTGGACCTCCTTCCCTATTGAAATGGTATGTTACTGATTCAAATCTCTCTTTCCCATTTAACTAGTGTCCCCCTTTGTTTATCATCGACACTTGCTCATTGTAGTTTGCCTAGTCCGTAGCACAGTACCTGGTACATGTTTAGATGCTCAGTAATATTTCCTCTTGAAATATGTTGATTAAAATCATCCATTTGTTCCAGTTATCTACTGCTGTGTTACAGACCATCCCAAACGTCATGGTGTAAAACAACAATCATCTTATTATGTTCGTGGGTTCTGTGGGTCAGGGATTTGAAGACAGCACCTCTCTGTTCTGTGACGTCTGGGGCCATAGCTGAGATGACTTGAATGACTGGGGCGGAGCCACTTCCAAGATGGCTTCTTCACTCACCTGTCTGATGCCTGGGCTGTCTAGGGTGGCTGAAGGTTGGGCTCAGCTGACCCTGTTGACTGTATGTCTGCCTGTGGCTTCTCTGGCATGATGGCACCAGGATCATCAGATTTCTTTCCTGGCAGCTCAAGGCTCCGAGAACAGTGGTCCCGTGAACAAGGTGGAAGCTTCATGGCCTTTTATACCTAGCCTTAGAAGTCACAGAACTTCACTTCTACCATATTCTGTTGGTTGAAGCAGTTAGAAATCTTCCTTGTTTCAAGGGAAGGGAGTATCAAAGAATTTGCAGCCTGGTTTTAAAATCACCGTACCATCAGAGTCAGATTTGGGGAGAATTCTCTTGCAGTTAATCATCTGTATCAGTGAGGATTAGACTTGGCTGCCTAAGACAGAAAACCCATAGAAACAGTGGCTTCAATGAGATAGAAGTTTATTTCTCTCTCACTAAACAAACCCTGGAAGGAGGCCAGCAGGACTGGTTCAGTGTCCACAATGTTAGGAAACTGGACTCCTTCTGCCATGGTGTTTCACCATTCTCAGTGCATGACCCAAGGTGGTTGCTTGAGCTCCAGTCTTCATAGCCACAATCCAGCCAGCAAGAAGGAAAGGTAAGGAAGTTTCCTTTAAGGACATTACTCAGAAGCCCCATTTGACACCACCACTTATAGCCCATTGGTGGCACACTTAGTCACTTGGCCATGCCTAGTAGCAAGGAGGGCTGGGAAATATAGTCTTTATTTTGGAAGACAATGGGTCCAGAGAAACAAACACATTTTTAAAAAAAGGATTCTAGAGAAGGAAAAAGAGAAGATTGGATATTGGCAGACATCTAGCAGTTTGTACCATACCTTTTTATTCTCTTCTATTTCCTGTTCTGCTACTGATCAGCTGTGGGCCTGGACAACATACTTCCTTTGGCGTGGTTACCAAGTCCTCTGGTAATTAGAGACGAGGCTGCGACAATCTAATAAGGAAGCTCAAAGGATTAAGCAAATAAATGTGTCAGTGCTCTGGTTTCAGGGAGAATAACTGGAGCCCTGTCCAGTCAGCCTCCTTTTTACTTTCCTGGATGGTTTTCCCTTGGGATTTCTAGGAGCAGATTCTGAAAATGTCCAGACTGAGTTGCTGAGGCCCTTCCAGCAAGAAGACCTAAATAATTCATGTTTGTTACCTTTTGGGAGTAACTTTTCTCTGCACTTAACCAGGCTGTGCCCTCCATCAGGTACTTCCCCACTGAGTTCAAACAGGTGCCTACTTAAGTGAGTGTGAGACACAAAGCCAGCCATGAATTGAGCACTTTCTGTGTCTGACACTGAACCAACTTCTGGGATCATAAAGTGACCACAGCCCATACTCTTAATCCTTTACATTCTTTTTTTTTTTTTTTTTTTTTTACAAGGCCAGGGTATGAATTAAACACACCTAATGTAGCAAGGGCTGTAACAAAGTATGGCGGTGATATGGATTGAATTGTGTCCCCCCAGAAGATCTGTCGAAGTCCTAATCCTTGATACCTATGAATGTTACCTTATTTGGGAATAGGGTCTTTGTTGATATAATCAAGTTAAGATGAGATCATTAGAGTGGCCCAAATCCAATGACCAGCGCCCTTAGAAGAAGAGTAGAAGGGACACAGAGACAAACGCACTAGAAGAATGTCATATGACCATGGAGGCAGAGATTGGAGTGATGCATCTACAAGTCAAGGAATGTCAAGGATTGCTGGCGACACAAGTAACTAAGAGAAAGGTATGGAACAGATTCTCCCCTGGAGCCTCCAGGGAGAATGTGGCTCTGCTAATAAGACTTACTGCCTCCAGAACTGTGAGAGAATAAATTTCTGTTGTTTTTAGCCACCTAGTTTGTGGTACTTTGTTATGGCAATTCTCGGAAATTAATAGACATGGGCAGTTTGATATGTCAGCTTGGCTAGGCTTTAATCCTCAGTTATTCAATCAGACACTAATATAGATGTTGCCATGAAGGTATTTTGTAGATATGGTTAACATTTACAATCAGCTGACTTTAAGGAAGGAGATTGTTTAGGTGGGCCTGATTTAATCAGTTAAAATCCTAAAGAGCAGAACTGAGATTGCCCTAGAAATTAAGAAATTCTGCCTGTGGATTGCAGCTTCTGCTTATGTCAAAGAGTTTCAGCCTGTCCTTCCTGATGACCTGCCCTATAGATTTTGGACTTGCTTAACCAGTCTCCACAATTGTATAAGCCAATTTCTTGTAGTAAATCTCTTAATATATCTCTTCCTGCTTTTGTTTCTCTTGTGGAACCCTGACTAATACACAAAAGGATGATGTGATCTTTAAATACGCTTACCTAAAAAACCATGGAATTGCTGAAGGCTTCATGGAGGAGGTAGCTTTTGGCAGGGTCTTGAAGGATGGGTAAGCGTTTGCTAGGTGGGGCAGGGCATTTCCAGCAGAGAGAGCAGCCTATGCAAAGGCCTGGAGTGAAACCGTGCCTCCCCTATCCCCCAGTGGTTGGGGATAGGCATTACAGAATTTGGAGTCACATTCTGGGGTTCTCTCCTGTCAAGCTGAGGACTTCAGCACTTGTTCTGGAGGCTAGGGGTTCTCCTTTTTTAATTCTTTGTTCTTTTATTTATTTTTTGCTTTTTAAAAATTGAGATATAACTTTCATAAGTCAAGTGCATGGGTTTTAAAGAAGAACTTGATGAATTTTTACATATGTATTTATCCATGTAATCCTCACTAAAATCAAGATATAGAATCAGGGCTGGGATTAGGGTGAGGTGAGTGAAGTGAGCTGTGCAAGCACAGGGTCAGATTTTCTGCCTTTAAAATTTTGGTATTTTGTTGTCATGGATTTTTTGCATTCATTTTGATTTTGAAAAATATTGTTTATTTTGATTACTGAGGCTTATTTGGCCCACACTTCAATTTTCCGCCTTGGAGAGAGCCTCATGCCTCACTCTAGTCTGGACCCTATTAAATATTTCTGGCACCCCTGTGGCTTCCTCATCCTCCCAATCCTCCCAAAGGAAACCTCTAGCCAAGACCCGGGCTACTTAACATGAAGGGATGGCCTGGGGTGTGTGCAATCATGGGTGTGTTTGCGTGTGTTTTTCTGAGAGGATAGTTCATTTCTTTGATAAGTTTCTTGGAGGCGTCTGTAAAGTGAGGAATAAGAAACAGATTACCGACTAATAGGGAGCCAGAGGAGGGTTTGTTATTCAAGGGATCCGAGCAGTATGTCTTAGGTCGGTATGCCTGCAGGCCTCCATGAGATAGCCCGGTGTAAATTAGCCTCACTGTGCCCCAGTCTCCTCAGCTGTAAAATGTACCTCTCTTATTGGACTGTGTAGGGGTCAAATGAGATAATGGCAGTGAAATTCATAGCGCCCTGCACAGCGCATTCGGCCAACATTTACGGAGCGCTTACGACTTGCCAGGCGCTGAGCTGAGGGCTTTACGGCCGTTAACCTTTTTAATAAAGCACACAGCCCACCAAGAAGGTGCACGTCTCAGCGAGCCCTCCTGAGGACCCTGTAAAAGTTTGCCCCTTCGGCGGGCAGGCGGGGCGAGAAGGGGGCGGGGCGCAGGTGGGGCGGGCCGGGGGCGGGGCGGCGCGCCGGTTCCGGGATCCGGGTCGCTGGCTGCGCCACCGCCTCGGGGCGCGCCGGGCGCTGGCCGCAGCTGGCGGGCGCATGTGGGGGCGCGCGGCGCGGAGGCGCTGCCCGCGAGGGCTACGGCGCAGCCGGGAGGCGCTGCTGGTACTGCTGGCGTTGGTGGCGCTGGCCGGGCTGGGCTCGGTGCTGCGGGCGCGGCGCGGGGCCGGGACGGCCGAGCCAGGACTCCCACGCACCCCGCGCTCTGGGCGGCGAGACCCGGTTCTGCCGCGGCCGCCGGTGCGGGAGGACGCTCTGGGCGCGCGAGGCGAGGCAGTGCGGCTGCAGCTGCAGGGCGAAGAGCTGCGGCTGCAGGAGGAGAGCGTGCGGCTCTACCAGATCAACATCTACCTCAGCGACCGCATCTCGCTGCACCGCCGCCTGCCCGAGCGCTGGAACCCTCTGTGAGTCCCCAGGTGGCGGGAGAAGCACCGCCCTCGGAGTCCCCGGGCCTCAGTTTCTGCAGCTGTGAAGTGGCAAGGTGGAACCGGGGTCTCGAAAGACCTGGGGATCTCGCGTCTTATTGAGTCACTCGGAAGTGGGCAGTGAAAGTGTTCATACTGCGGGGTGGGGGAGAAAGTTTTTAAAAATGAAAACAGAAAAATCTCAGAAATTGACAAATCTACAGACAGGTTTCAGATGAGACCCTTTGGGTGCCCTTCCTGAGTCCAAAGGCACCCCCAGTCCAGTTACGCCTGTAACGTCCTGCTTTGGCAAAGCTAAGGACCTGTGGGGTTCGAGACAGGCTTCATTCACTTACCTGTGTGCACCTGTGTGCACCAGGGCCCTTGAATCAACCAGGAGGGAGGGCCCACCGGGCAGGTGAGATGAAAGGTGCCTGGAAGGGCAAGTCTGAAGCCGCAAGCCTCCTTGCCCTCTCTCTGGGAGTTGGACTCCTGACCTTTAAGTGGAGGAAGTCAGGAAGGAGCGGCTGCTGGGAAGGGCTCCTTCTGGCTGTGGTCCAGCAGAGCTCACTCCTGTGGGTGACACAGTCCTGGAACCTGTGTGGGCAGAGGCCTAATTCCTGTTGGAGCTGCTGTCTGGAGGGGTTGTACCCACTGCTTAGGTAAGAAGGGAACAAGCTGGCAGGTGGAAATTGGCCCTCCTGGCCTTCTATCTCCTTTCCTCTTTTGGTAGGGATCTTCCAGGTCCCTGCTGGAGACCCCTCCTTAAAGCCTTTGAGGGAAAGAGGGCTCAGAGAGGGGGTTCTGGAGCCAAGTGGGCAGCCTCCGGTATGTACCAGGTGTCTGCCACTCCTCCCTGCTCCTTGTCCCTCCTGCTTTACAGGTGTGGAAATTGGCCCAGAGAGGTCAGGTGACTCACCCAAGGCCCCACAGCTGGAAAGTGGTGGAACTGGCCTTGGGGGACTGTGCTGATTTCAGGATTTTAGGCAACTGCTCTGTGCATCCTTGGTCAGAGCGAGCAGGAATGTCTGCAGGAGGAGGCCCCACCTCTGCCCTCACTGGCAAAGTTTGAATGGATTTTCACCTCACTGTCTCTGCTGTTTTTCAGGATCTGCTCATGCCTAGCCTATGCTTTTACCTTAGGCATTTTCACTCTTTATCTTTTTGAGTCGAGCTTTGTTTGTTGGGGTTGGTGGTAGTTCCTCCTCTTCAGCCAAATGGCTGAATATATGTTTATCTCCTTGAAACACCAAGGGTGCTCACTGAGGCAAGGTCTGGGGGAAGCTTTCAGGTCAGACTCAGGGTTCAGACCCAGCTCATGTGAAATAAAATCGTGGCTCTTTTGCTCATCAGCTCTGTGATGTCGGCCAACTTATCTAGCCTCTCTGAGTCTCAATTTCCCTATCGGCAAAATAGGGGATGAGTAGAAATAACACAACCTAGGAGTTAATAAAACACCTAACACCTGGGAACACACTGTGTACTCAGTTCTTATTAGTTTTTTCTGCCTTCCCTGTTGCCAACAATACACTCAGGAGGTTGCTTTTAAGAGTCATCCAGGGATTGGTCATAAAGTTTTTCTTTTCCGGGTTCCAACTTCCTCTGTTGTCCCAGGTTGTGAAGTCTCTTTGAAACATTGTGGGTGACCTGTGGGGCTTATGGTGTCCCATCTCCATGGTGACACAGCTGCCCTGTGTCCTATCAGGATTTGCTTATAGATCCTGCTATTGCAATGACCCTGGGAAGTTAATCCAAACCCAGCGTGATAAGGAGTGTGAATGCCTCCTGTCTTTAATTCCTGCATCAAGGCCTGTTGGGTCATTCTTGCCTAGAGAGAGAGGTGAGCTCCATCTGTGTCTCTCTCAGCCCAGCCAGGCCTCGAGGTATAACTTAGATGTAGCCAGTAGTGTCGAGGCCTTTCACAAAGACTCACTTTTATTATAGTTCATACGGGTGTGAGGACCTAATAAGGTCTTGAGATTTAGCCTGAGAAACCAGAATGGCGGATTATGAGTTCACAGTCGGGGTCCTGGGTGAGGGGGAGGGTTGGAACTAATTAATAAGCAGAGGTGTGGTTAGGATCCTTGAATGTCATAGGAGGGAAGGTCCTGAGGGAGCATCCAGTCTAACCAGAGAGGAAAAGCCATGCCCCCAAGGTAACACACATATCTGGGGCAGAGCTGATCTAGAACCCACATCTTTTATTCCCTCTTCCCTTTTGAGATGGAGGCAATTATTTATCTATTAATTTTAATTATAAGACCAATACATGTTCACTCTAGAAAAGTTTGCATATACAGAGAAGCAAAAAAAAAAAAAAAATCATCCATAAACCTACCATCCTGGGAAGAACCACTATTAACATTTTGCTGTGTATCCTTCTAGACTTTTCCAGGTATAGAAATAGATTCTGAAAAAGATACACACGGGTAAGTGGGTGAGAACATATTCAGACATGAGTATGTACAAAGGCCCACACACGTTTTTAACCAAAGTCTGCACTACAGGGGATAAATGTGTTATCATAGGCAAGGGACTGTTTGGCTTGGTTCTTCTGGCATCTGCAAGCCTTGGTAGCTAATAGAGACACTTTGAAGTATTGACTCTAATTCCTCAAGACTTGGTGTAGACCCTGGCCCTTCTGTGAGGCTAATAATTCACATGCCAGTAGATTAGTGCATCGCTTTTTTTCTGTTAGTTACGGCACTGAATCGAGGAGGAAAAGGAGGAGGAGGAGGATGACAAGGAATTCTTGCATGGTAGTATAGTAAGTATAGGGTTTGCAAAACTCTTTCACAAATACCATCTCATTTTAGCCTAGCAAGGACAGGGAACTTTCACTGTGAGATGGCAGCAGGCCAAAGTGGGGAGCCAGATAGCTGGGTTTGTGGCCTTGGGGAACTTTGAAAAATTATGTGAGGGATCTTCCCCAGAATGATTAAATAGAGTTTTGGTGGGTAGGGCCTAGGCTGAGGCTGATGTGCAACTAGTGTTGAAAGCTACCGGCTTAGAGCCTTTGGACTTGTCACGCCAAAGATCAAGGGTGCGTGCTTTTGAGGGTGTGGGAGAATACCAGAATTAGACAAAGTGGGGATTGATGACAGGTCAAGTGCAGATGAAACTCGTGGTGACATCACAGTCAGTTACAAGGTGTGTCACAAGTGGATGGTGGCTAATCACGTACCAATACTTACAGGAAGTTTTAGTTTTCATAGATAAGGGAAGCCTTGAGATAATCCTATACTGTCATTCTCATTTGCATTCTGACCTCTTTAGCAGGAGAGAAAAGTGGAGCGACAGCGCCCTTGAGGCTGTGCATTTCCACCGCACATGTATGGGATGCCACGCATGTGAACATCAGCTGTTCTCTGCCACTGCCAAGGAGTTGTGGACCGCTGGTTAGAAAAGTGTGTAAATAAACAGTACACACAGGTGTTTGCATTTCCTGAGCTTGCTCTGGTTTCAGCCGTATTAGTGCTATACTTGCAGAGTGTGTATCCGAGTTGAAGGACTAGGACTTGGGTGCTAGGATGGCAAAGAGTCTCAGAATAGCTCTAAATAGGGAGTTCAGCAAAGAAAGTGTTTGTGTCTTGCTGGGGTTGGCAGGAGGGAGTTGGTTAAGATTTCTCTTTCTGCAGAGAGGTAGCCTGCTTGTCTGTTCGCTTAACATTACCTTTGGAGAAACATCACACATGGTGTGGAGATTAGACTGTTTCTTTGCTTCCCCAACAAGGTTGTAAACTGAGGCTATTTTATTAGTTTTTACTAGACCCATCTTGTGGTTGTCAGAGTGACGTCCTTTCTTTGAATCAGTACTTTAAGTCTACGGAACATGTTCCTTTTGATTAGAGTTTTCATGATACCTTCTCCCATCCTTTTACTTTCACTTCTTCTGTGACCTTAGCTTTTAGGAATGTCTCTAATTAGCATGTTGCTGGATTTTGTGTTGTCATTAAAAAAAAAATCCAGACTGACAGTCTTTGACTTTAACTAGATAGTTATGTCCATTTATACTTACTGTGCTTACTGATACTTTAGTGTTTGATTATGCCCGTCTTACTTATGCTTTCTATTTGTTATGCTTTTTCTATGTTTTTTCCCTTTTTTCCATACTGCTTTTTGAATCATTTCTCTTTGGGCTGGTGCATATGTGAAACTAAATTTTAGCTTTACCTTGTTTTTAAAGATAAAAAAAATCTTTAGTTTCACAAAAACACTTTTTTTTCATGTAGTATAAGCAATTCTTTCTGATGCTTCTAGTGGGCTATGGTGGCTTTTCTATGCACCCTGTCTAGTACTCAGAGAATATTAAATCCAGACATAATTATTAATATTCTTATACATATATGTGTGTGTTTTCCATTTGCTCTAACATATATTTGGAGGAAGGCAACTGTTTTTTGTTTTTGGTTTCATCAACATTCTTTTAATTAAAAAAATTTTTTGTCTCTGATTTTTTATTCTTTTTCATTTTATTTTGTTCTATTTTTAAAATTTAAAAAAATTTCAGATTTTTTTATACAAATTTTAAAGGTTACTTTACATTTAGATTGATTACAAAATGTTAGCTATATTTCCCATCTTGTACAATACATCCTTGAGTCTATCTTACGTCCAATAATTTGCACTCCCCCACACCACTGATAACCACTGGTTTGTTCTCTGTATCTGTGAGTCTGCTTCTTTTTTGTTATATTCACTAGTTTGTTGTATTTTTTAGACTCTACATATAAGTGATATCATATAGTATTTGTCTTTCTCTGACTTATTTTATTTCACTTAGCATAATGCCCTCCAGGTCCATCCACATTGCTGCAAATAGCAAAATTTTGTTCTTTTTTATGGCTGAGTAGTATTTCATTGTATATATCTGCCACATCTTCTTATCTATTCATCTGTTAATGGACCCTTAGGTTGCTTCCATATCTTGGCAATTGTAAATAATGGTGCTATGAATATTTGGGGTGCATGTATCTTCAAATTAGTGTTTTTGGCTTTTTTCAGACACATACCCAGGAGTGGAATTCCTGGGTCATATGGTAGTTCTATTTTTAGTTTTTCGAGGAATGCCCATACTGTTTTCCACAGTCTGCACCAACTTACATTCCCACCAACAGTATACAAGGGTTCCTTTTTCTCCACATCCTCAGAGGGCAGCTGTTTTGGTAGAAGTGGGAATGAATGAGAAAGGAGAGGGCCTTGGACAGGGCCACTAAGATTGAGATACGTGTAGGTCAGAATTGGCTTGGTGTTTGGGTACACCCTTTGCAACATTAAAAATTTTCTTTTCTTCTTTTTGTATTAAACTTTTAATTTTGAAAAATTCAAACCTAGAGAAAATTTGCTAGAATAGCCAAAATCCTCTATATCCTTCACCTAGACCCACTCATTATTTTGCCACATTTACTTAATTTTTCTCTTTCTATATGTATCCTATATTATTATACACATTTGAGAATAAGTTACAGATATGATAATCTTTTATCCTTTGTTACTTCAGTGTGTACTTTCTAAAAACAAGGACATTCTCTCATGATACCATGAAGGTAGTTATCAAATTCAGGAAATTTATACAATATCAGATGTTTCCAGCTGTCCCAACTTTTAGAGCAACTTTTTTCTTCCTTACCCGGTATCTAATTGAGAATCAAGTAGGACATTTAGTTGTCCTGCCTCTTTAGTCTCCTTTAGTCTGAAATGGTTCCTCAGACTCTCATTGTCTTTTAGGACAGTCACGTTTTTTAGAAGAGTACAGGCCTGTTGGTTTATAAAATGTCAATTCAGATCTGTCTGATAGTTTCCTTGCAATTTATTCAGTGTATGTGTGACCGTAAAACTTAATGACTTAAAACAGCAATAAACGTTTATTATTTCGCATAATTTCTGTGGGTCAGGGATTTGTGAGTGCGTTATCTGAGTGGTCTGGCTTGGGAGTCTCTCATGAGATTGTAGTCAAAATGCTACCTGGGGTTTTTGTCATCTCAAGGTTTGATTGGGGCTGTTGAGGCTGGAGGACCTGCTTTTAGGATGGCCCATAATATGCTGGAAAGTCTGTCTGGGCTGTCCTGGCTGTCAGAAGCCTCAGTTCCTCTCCACATAGATCTCTTCATGGGACACTTGAGTGGCCTCACTACATAGTGGCTGGCTTTCCCCAGAATGGATGGTCCATGGGAGGGAACAAAGAGGAACCTTCAGTGTCTTATGACCTGGTCTTAGAAGCCACATACTGTTACTCCTGCTGCATTCTGTTCATGTGTGGTGGTTTTAAAATATACCTACAAATTCTTTGATAGTCTTCGCTTTAAAAGAAGGAGCCTAATTCTCCTCCCCTTGAGTATGGGCTGGACTCCCCTCTGTGGAGCACAGCGCTAAGTAACCACTTCCGTGATTCAGAAGACCAGCGTGTCCAAGAATTCAGGTCCCGCTGGCTAGGGCTGGTGGGAATGCCTTATCGCTTCAGGGCACCAGCGTGGTCATGCCTCCAGCCTACAGATGAAGCAGGCATGAGAATGTAAAGGGGGCTGAGAAGAGCCAGCCCCTCTCAGAGACTCTCAGATAAGCCTATTCATGTGGCAAGGCCACCCCAGTGACGGCAGAGCCTGGGCTGCTGCCTGGGTAGCCTCGGAGCCCTCTACAGAAACTGTCCTGGCACTTAGGAAAAGGGACCTGGAGCTACGTAGAAGACCCTGAGAGGGATGAGAGGAGAAATTGCCTGTTTCTTGGTAGGAGGGAGGGCTGGTTGAGGAGAGGGGATGTAGGGATCTTTATTTAGATTCTGATGGCCCACCTGAGCCTCCCGCAGGGTCAAAGGCACGAGCCAGAACCCTGTGACAAGATCGCACAGGGACACAAGGAGCTCAGCCAAGTACATACACACTTGCAGGCGCTCTGAGAACTGTCCAGGCTACCCTGCCTCTCAGACTTGTCTTAAAATAGGAACAGTAAATGCTAACATAGGAAGAGGTTTTGAGAGTGAAATAAAGTACTACATTTCATTGATTCTAAGGCATTTTTTTTCTTTTGTTTGGCCACCTGGTGCAGCTTGTGAGATCTTAGTTCCCTGACCAGGGATTGAACCTGGGCCCTTGGCAGTGACAGTGCAGAGTCCTAACCACTGGACCACCAGGAAATTCCCTCTAAGGCAGGGGTCCCCAAACCCCGGGCCTGTTAGGAACCGGGCCGCACAGCAGGAGGTGAGCGGCAGGGGAGTGAGCGGTGCTTCATCTGCCGCTCCCCATTGCTTGCATTACCGCCCGAACCATCTCCACACACCCCCCGTCCCCCATCCGTGGAAGAATTGTCTTCCACGAAACCGGTCCCTGGTGCCAAAAAGGTTGGGGACTGCTGTTCTAAGGCACTTGATTTTTTCTTTTTTGCGGTACGCGGGCCTCTCACTGTTGTGGCCTCTCCTGTTGCGGAGCACAGGCTCCGGACGCGCAGGCTCAGCAGCCATGGCTCACGGGCCCAGCCGCTCCGTGGCATGTGGGATCCTCCCGGACCGGGGCACGAACCCGTGTCCCCTGCATCGGCAGGTGGACTCTCAACCACTGCACCACCAGGGAAGCCCTCTAAGGCACTTTAAAAAAAATATTTAAACATTTCTGAAATTAGGATGTCTCTTAAAATCAGAGCATCCTGCAGTTATGATTGGTAGCATTCGTCTTTCTTATTGGTTCATAAGAGAATGGTGTGTCTTCCAACGGTTGGAAGACACACCATGAATTTTGATGAAAGCTCATAGACTGGAGATATGATAGCACTAAGGAATCGCTAACTTTGAAAGTGTTACAGTGATATTGTGTTCGTTATGAAAAGAATCTTTGTCTCTTAGATAAATATATTGAAATATTTATGGGTGCTGTGGTATGCTGGGTTTTGCTTAAAAATAGTCTGGGATGGGGGGAGTGGGTGAAGACAAAGATGAGTCAAGACCATGTGTTAAGGACCACTGAAGTTAGGTGAAAGGTTCACAGGACTTTCTTATACCGTTCTCTCTACTTTTTGCATGTTTGAAAATTTTCATAATAAAATAAAAGGAAAAAAAATGAAATAAGTTGTGTACACAAAAGGCTTTTCCTCTGCCCTTTGTGGGACTGGGTCCCTCATTATTCAGGCCTCATGCTAAATGTCACCTCCTGGAGGGGCCCTCCCTGATTACCTGTTCTGTGGTTGCCTCCGTTCCCCCTTCCTACCCCCCTCTGTAGTTGCTCTCTCTTTCATCCCCCTCCTTTTCTTCATAGCACCCTAACTTTCTGAAATTATTGATATGTTTGCTTATTTGATTATTGTCTCCCTGATTGTAAGCTCTGGGAAGCAGGGGCTTTGCCTATCTGGCACATAGTAGGTGATCAGGAAATGATCGGTGACTGACTGATACAGGGCCCACTGCTACAGTGCCTGGCACGTGGTAGATAGTCAATAGATGTTGGTTTCACCCCTCACCCTGCTTGGTTCTCCATCTCTTTGATCTTGCACTTAGCTTATCTGTAAGACCTTCCCTTACTGCCCCCAGAGGCTGGCCAGTCTTCAACATTTATCTTCTTCTCGCATTTCCACCCAATCCCTTGGTCTGGCCTTTAGCCAGGCCAGCCTTCAAACCATGGTCCTTCTGGTGTCCCTTGTGGGTTTCTGTTCCTCCCCTATCTCGCTGTCAGCCATGTCCTAATTTCCAGGCACTGCCTACTCCCTGGGATGACACTGGGAGTTTGTCATCCATTACTCTGAGGAGAGAATTCTGTGTCAACCTGGAACCTTCTGTGCAAAGTACAGAAAACCCTACCAAAGAAAGAGGGAGCTAAATGGTTCTTATCACTGTCAGCCAAGCCCTAACCCCAGAGAGATGGGTGGGCTCAGCGCCCCCCTCACCACGAGACTGCCACAGAATGGAATGGGAGGGTGGGTGGTGGCAGTGGTATGAGGGCTGGGGGGTAGTCAGTGTTCTCTGCAGAGCCCTTCCTGGAATGTTCATACATCCTAGCCATGGTTCCAGTTTATGCATTCAGTGCATCACCTTTGAAAGCATAGCCCCTGCTGGGATGCAGAGTAGGAAAGATGCTGGGAGAAGGTAGGGGGAGATTCAAGTGGTGGTGAGTTCTGGAGCACGGAGAGTGACACCTGCTGAAACGGAGACGTGGGCAAGGTGCTGTAGGAGCAAGGAAGGGCAAGCACCTGCCCCACACAGGTGTCCCCAGGCTTTTCCAGAGAAGGCGGGGTGAGTTCTTGAAAGAGGACAGAGAGCGTGCCAAGCAGGAAAGGGAGGAAAGGGCGCAGTCTGAGCAAAGGCCTCAGTGGGATTGGAAAGGCGTGGACAGATGGGAGAGCTGTTGGGCGGGGAAAGGTGACAGTCCCCCTCCCTTCTGATTCTGCTGAGTTTGCATGTTGCACAAATCTGAAAATTGCTTTAAAGCTTAAAAACAGCATCTGCAGTTCAAGCTCGTTAAGTATTTAAAACCTTTTAAAGAATCTGCTGGGTCTCCTAATGGAACACAGGGGACTCTGGAAAATCCCAGCAGCTATTTGCCATTCCCCAGGGGGAGGCCCCAGGACCGTGACCTACGTCCCCTTCATCACTCCATCCCCAGCACCAGCCTGGGCCTGGTACCTACAGTCAACAGTGGGGTCTTGATTCCTGAAGTTGTGTTGTGTTCGCAGGTGCAAAGAGAAGAAATACAATTACGATCAATTGCCCACGACATCTGTCATCATAACATTTTATAATGAAGCCTGGTCAACTCTCCTTCGGACAGTTTACAGCGTCCTCGAGACATCCCCAGACACCCTGCTAGAAGAAGTTATCCTTGTAGATGACTGCAGCGATCGAGGTGAGCCCCTGACATGGGCTCTTGGAAGAGCCTGCCCTTCTGTGGCTGTGCCTGGGAGGCGAGAGTGTGACGTGGGACATATAGAACAGGCCTGGAAGGAAAGGCTTCCTGCACCCCTCTGTGCCTGGCCTCTCCCCTCAGGGAGTTCAGAGCCAGGTGGGGGGAGGCAAACGTGATGGCAGAGGGCTCTACCACACGTTGCTACGGGACTCACCCCGCCTGGGTGCTCAGGAGGGGATGGTTGACCTTAAAGGCTGGGTTTGCAGACAGCAAAGGTGGAGGGAGGCGTTTCAAGTGGAGGGCACAGAATATGGAAAGGCTTAGAGGTGCAGTGCTGTGTGGACTGTGTAGTATCTGCAAGTAGTTCAGGAAAGACGGAGGGCCAGCTGCTGCAGTGAGTAGCAAGAGAGGAGCAGGGGTGGGGTGGGGGGAGAGGGCTCAGGCCTTCGACCCGAGGCCGAGGAGTTGGGGCTTTGTCCTGAGGGCGGGGAGAGTCAAGGCAGAATTTCAAGCAGGAGACCAGTTTTGCCCTTTGGGGAATCCCTCTAGGCTGGAGTGTGGAGAATGGGGTACTAGGGAGCTCTGCAGGGAGGCCAGGGGGCTGTGGAGGTGGCCCAGGTGGGAGATGGAGGCTTGGAGTCGGGTGGGAGGGCAGGGCAGGGCAGGCGGGGGGGAGGAGGGATCCCCGGGAGGTGGCATCCACAGGCCCAGAAACTAGCTGAGGTGTGAGGCGGACCCTCGGGCTTCCGGCTTGGGTCTCCTGGTGAAGCGTGATGCGATCCCAGAGCTAGAAAAGCCATTTAGGGCAGGAGGGGCAGGTCTGGCAGGGGAAGGGGGGCATTTGGCCTTGAACATGTTGAGTTTGGGATGAGATCAAAAAGGGGCAGCCTAGACAGAACTGAAGCCAGGGAGAGACATTCCATTGAAAGGGTGGTTGTTGTCCCTACAGACCTAACCAGTGACCTGGGATCCAGCAATTCACATGCAGTCCAAGGCTGGCCCTTTATTATTCAGTGAACGTTTGCTGAATGTGTGCTAGGCTCTGGGGATTCCGTGGGAAACAAGACAAATCACTGCTCTCATAAAACTCACATTCTAGAGAGGTGGGTGGAGATGGTCAATAAACATATATAGAACATAACATAATATATGCATCACGTAGTACAACACAATATAACATAGCATACCACAATGGAACGTGATACTATACTATAGCACGAGTAGGAAGTGCTCTGAAAGAACACTGGGAACAGGAGAGTAAGTGGGGCTTGGGCACCAGGCCTACTCTAGTGGGTGGAGGTCAGGGAGGCCTCTTTGAGGAGGTAGCCTTTAAGCCAGAAGCTACAGAGGCAGCTCAGTGAAGGTCTGGGGAGAGGGGCTGGGCTAGAAGCAGCAGGTGCAGAAGCTGGAACAGCAGCCATTCTCCAGGTCAGACCACCGGCTGGTGGAGGGTGACCTGGGGGATGAGGTTGCAGGCTGGGGCGGGGGGACCAGATCAGGTGGGGCCTCGGAGGCCAATCTAAGGGGTTTAGCTTAAATAGGAGCCTGTTGGGAGCCGCCTGAAGGCTATGGGGAGAGCTGGAACGTTGCTAGGTCTTGGGGACTCACTGTGCTGCCCTGTGGAGCAAGGCTGACGTTGGGGGTGGACACGGATGGAAGGGGGAGGGGCGTAGGGGCTGCCGTGGTCTTGCCTGGCTGGGGTTAGCCCTGTCCATGGAGCGGTAGTCAGCCAGCACATCTTTGGCCACTAGCTGACGTGAGGGCAGCTAAGCGTAAGTGAGGGGAAATGTCATGGCCCTGCAGGAGGGAGAACTGTGGGCCTGGTTGCTAGAGCCTGTTTCAAACCAAATCACCACCCCTGGACCACCCATCAGGGTAGAGCCACTGCTTATTGGGCATCTGCTGCTTCAGGCTCTGAGGCTGGTCTGTCTGACTTCAGAGCCTGGTGTATAGGTCCTAATTGGTGGGTGTGCCGGGCTGTTCTCACAGAGACTCAAAATAACAGTGATTTACATGAGATAAAAATTGATTTCTCGCTCACATCACAAATCTGGGGTAATAGTCTAGGGCAGGTGTGGCCCCTCCGCGCTATTAGGGCCCAGGCTCCTCCCACCCTAAGTCTCCTTCTTCTCGAGGATGGTGCACTGCCTCTGTCTGCATAGCCCAACGCTGGGTCTTCACCTCCTGCTCACTCCCATCAGCAGAAGGGTTTCAAGGGGACTGGGAGCTACACCTGGAAGTTGCCCTCAGTCCCACTGAGTAGAACAGGATCACCTGGCCACCCCTACCTGTGAGGGAGGCTAGGAACGTCATCTCTATGGAGGGTGGCCATGTGCTCAGCTGAAAAGCATGGGGAGAGCGAGTCTTAGGGGACAGCTGACATTCCCCATGGCAGCAGGCAAGCCAGACTGGGGGTTGAGGCCTAGTGTAGCCTACAAGGTGCTGAATTCTGGGGTCAGGGGTTTTAGGCGAGCTTTACCATAACCCGTCATGGCACCTTGGGCAAGTCACTTGTCTTCTGAGCCTTAGTTTCTAATCTGTAAATGGGTTTATCTACACTAATACCAGCGACTTGTGGTGAGGAATAAATGAGATCATGTGTAGGACAGAACCCCACGTAGCAGCCAGCTTATAGTAGGCATGCATCTCCATTTCCTTTCCTCCCAGGGTTGTTTTAAATATGTCTGTGTGGATGCTGGTTCTGCATCACACTGCATAGCCTAGAATCCCAGCTCCAACACTCTGCAGCTGTATAGCCTTGAGCAAGGAGCTTAACCAGTTTCAACCTTGCCTTCCCGCCCCGTAAAATGGCATAATAGTAATTCTTACCTTTCAGGGTCATTGTTGAGGATTAAATGAGATGAAGGCGGTAGCTTGCTACGTCAGGGCCTGGCCCATTGCTGGCACTTGTTCAACGATAACTTCTGCTTTTATGAACTATTTAAAAAACTGCAAAGTGCCAAAAACGTTTCAGAGATGTATTCATTCAGAAGCAAATATCAGATTATTTTCTCTTCATGGGATCAAGCAGCTGCTCAGCAGACAGGAATACAGTATGAACCCCTTCCAGTACAGCTCAGTGCTCCCATAAATGTAAGGCCAAGACTGGGGGGGGCCAAGACTTCCCCTCCCTATCGTGGTAATTTGTAAAGCCAGCAGGATGCCCCTCTCAGCATGTATTAGAGGTGAGAAGTCCTGCCCTGCCCCCTCCTCCCACCCTTCCTGCAGGGTCAGTCTGAGCGGATGAGGGATGTCAGCGCCTTCCAGGATGGGGGAAGACAGTTCAGGCAGACAGAAAACTGATGCAGACCAAACCCATCATGAGTGCTGGGTGGCTGCACCACAGTTTTCCTGTGTGTTCCCTGGGCCCTGCTACTAATTAGCTTTGCTTGAGAAGTCACCTCCCTTATTCCTGCCATTAGCTTATATGCAGTTATATTTAGGGTTGAAAAAAAATCAACCAATGAATGTTTTGTGTTTCTTGTTTGAGTATCAAGAGTACTTAGGGAAACATTTCACAGACAACAAAGCAACTTAGAACATTTTACAAAGTTTTCCCTTCACTGATGATTGAGGGGGACTTTGAGATGAAGCCCATGTTGATGTGGGGAGATTCTCTCATTTTTATTTTACCTGACTGGTTCTCACCTGCCTCCACCTACCCATCGAGAGGCATGAATCGGGGCCTCTAGTCCCAGAGCCTGTGTGTGGAGTTGGGAGTCCTGGGGCCAGCTCTAGCTGTGGGCACGTCCTTTCAACTCTTAAGGACTCATTTCCTCTCTTACAAAATGGGATAATCATGTCCTCCTGACAAGTTTTGGATTTGTTTAACAAGGATGGGCAGCTGTAGAAGAAAGCTCTGGAGGCAGCATTAAGCCTGTAGACTCGAGCCAGAGTCCCTGGGTTCACATCCTGACTCCTCAGCTCACTTGTCTGGGACCTCGGCACGTCACTTAGCCTCTCTGACATCAATGTTCTCATTCATAAAATGGGGACAGTAGTAGTACTTACCTCATAGGGTTTTTATAAGACTCATGTGAGTTATTTGAATCACTTGGACTGTAATTAGCACAGTAGGCTTTCTCATGTTGGCTGCCATTATTATTATTATTATTATTGTGTCAACTGAAACGTGCTTCTGAGAAAATTTGTGTTAACGTAATTGTATTATAAATAAAATTTATGTTAATATAATTCCATATAAACTAAAATTTTATGATGTATTGCATAATTAACATAAATGAACAAAGTTTATATTAACACGATTTTTTGGAAAAATCGTGGTTGGATGGTTCTTGTGCTTTTTATTTAAACGTTTACAAGTCAAGGTAATTTGGGGAGGTAATAGCTTTATTGAGATACATCCACATGACACATTCACTCATTTCAGGAGTACAGTTCAATGTGCATGTGTTTTGAGCGGGAGCGTTTGGTGGTTCTGGAATCCTCCACCCCAGCCTCCCTGGCCTTCAAGGGGCTTGCAGCCTTGGTTCCGGGTGCGGTGAGGACGTCCCTGGTGCAGAGCAAAGGAGGCTCGTGTCTACTTAGTCTTCTTTTGGGGACAGGGAGGCCCTGCAAGGACGCGGCTGGGGATGTGTGGCGGTGACCCTCGGTGTCCTGCTTGCCTCCCCAGAGCACCTGAAGGAACGCCTGGCCTCCGAGCTGGCCAGGCTGCCCAAGGTCCGCCTGATCCGCGCCAACAAGAGGGAGGGCCTGGTGCGGGCACGGCTGCTGGGGGCTTCCGCGGCCAAGGGCGATGTGCTGACCTTCCTGGACTGCCACTGCGAGTGCCACGAAGGATGGCTGGAGCCACTGCTGCAGAGGTGTGTGGACCATCGGTGGGGGGCGGGGGGAGGCAGGGCCCTGACCAAACTGACATGAGAGGCAGGGGCGCTGGGCTCAGATGCTCCTTGGGCAAAGCCTCTGTCCCTGGACGTGGTAACAGTCCCTACCTCCTGGGGCTGTGGAGGCCGTTAAATGACTTAATACTCGGACAGTGCTTAGAACATGCCAGCATGTGGGAGGTCCTAGATGATTTATTACTGCTTATTATACACGTTTACTGTAGAAAACTTAATATGATCAACCAAGAAAAAAATATGGTCAATCACACAGAATTGCACTCCTGGAGGGTATACATTTTGGTGTATTTCCTTCAAGCTTGGCTGACTTATTCATTACATGCAGTACCTACAATACCTATGGCCCACCCATGAAACTTTAAGAGAACCCCCCCAAAAATTTATGTTAATCTTTTAAAATCAGAATGGAAAATGAATATCATAATAATGAATATATAATAATGAATCTAGCCTGGATTGTTTGTCTTTTTACCAATATAGTCATAAAATATTGTTTTAATATATTTTTTATAGTCATGAAAGTATAAATATGGCTGTGTCTTCAAGGATATTTCCCCTGCTGTCCCACAGTCTCTTACACTTAACCTCCCACCTGCCCCTGGGCCTACTTTTGTTCTCTTCTCTTCTCTCTCCCTTTCTATCCTACTGATTCTGCATCAGGATCTGAGCTGGCAAGCCCAGAACTCCTCCAGGTGGGAGAGGAAAGTCTGGGGGGTCTCTGTTTGGTCCCCTCCCTGTGGAGTGGGTGAAGGACTGGAGGATCAGAGTCTGTGCATTTGGCAAACTGCTTTCCCTTGGCATCCAGTGCTTGGTTGTCAGGGTCTGTTTGGAAGAGCTAGGGACCCCCTCGCCTCTGTTCCTGCATGAGACCGAGCTCTGCTCTGCCACTTCCTGCTGTCCCAGTCCTTTGCTGCCTCATTCTCCCCCTCAGCTCTGGTGAGCTTCACCCGCAGAAAGGACTCAGGGTTCCTCAGGCCAGTGATGGACTCTGAGATTACTTAGAACATAGTGACAGCTAGGTGCTCACTCTGGAACCTGGACTAGTGAGTTCACCCTTCCCCGCTTCCCCCACTGTGCATACAGAGGGCTGCCTCTAGGCCCGTCTAAAGTCATGGTGGGGCACTTCTCCCCTTCAACTGATTCATTAATGCCATCTAGAATTCCATGTCACTCTGTCCCACCCTTTGGAGAGAGCGAGGCAGCATTCCCCATAATCACGTCCTTGCTCCATACCTGCAGACAAAGGGATTCTCCCCTGGTTACCCTTTAGAAATAACTGGGGAACCTTAAAAACTCCTAGACTATTTGGATCTGAATCTCTGGGGTGGATCCTGGCCTTCTGGATGTTTCAGAAGCTCCCTGAAGACTTGAGGGTGCACCACAGTTGAGACACTGGAGCGTAGACTGTCCCTCAGGTGGTCCCAACCAGGCACGGTAGCCCCTTTCCTCCAGGGGCTTTTGGGGGTGGAAGATGTTTTTGGTTGTCACATCAACTGGGTAGTGCTCCTGGCATTTTATAAGCTGCTGTTGACATCTGGGACAGAACCATTCTTTGCTGTGTAGGGCTGGACTGCACGCTGCAGGATGTTTGGCATCCCTGGTCCCTGGCTCACAAGATGCCAAGAAACACTACCCAGTAACCACCGCTACCGGGCCTGCACGTTCTCTAACCATGATTTAGAATTCTTTACTCCATTGCAGGCTCCCCCCGTTTTTCCCTTTCTTGTAAAAATTAGACTACCCGTGGTTCCAACCAGCTGGACTGCAAGTCACAAGTTTATGATTTATAGGTCTCAAGTTTTAGAGAACTGCCCCCAAAATGTAACCCAGAGAAATCTAGTGTTCACACATGGTTCAGTCTCAGTTCATGTTTCCTGGTGTGCTGCCAAATGCAAAGAAACACAGTCTGGAAGCCTGCTGGGATGGCTGGGCTTGTAAGAATGATTGTGGAGAGAACTGCTGAAGACTAGGCACAGGCTGATGCTCGCAAAAGGAAATTATCACATTTTCCACTATGTGTAACTTTTAATAATAAAAAAGGTTAAAAGAACAATATAGCAGTAGTTCCGGGTTCTCTGCCGGCCTTTTACATACATTCCCGTAGGGAGCCCACATTAACCTATGAGTAGGTGTATTTTTCCAGTGTAACCCCTGAGGCAACAGGCTCTAAGCGGTTAGGTGACAACGCTAATGTTACACAGCAAATAAGAGGCAGGATTAAAATTTATTTTTTAATTTATTTTCTAACTCCAAAGCAGACCCTTTGGTCTGGGCGCATCTCTATTCATAGGGAGATAACTATTTCTTGACTTGGAGATGTTTCATTTTAATTAAATGAAGAAATCTCTTGCAGTCTTGAGAAACTGAAAATGTGCTTTCCGTTTTAAAACTTAGCTTTAATTTTGACATCATGACTTTCATAGAGGGATTCAAATTTAACCAGAATATCCCTAGATGGAATCAGAATATTAAAGCTGTGGGACTTTTCATATCAGGGCCAGAGTCCTAGCTCCCTGCCTCCCCCTACCGCCCAGCAGTCCCCTTTTGCTCACCTGCCAGGGCTGACTTGGCTGTAGAGCCCCTGGAATAAGAGAAGCAGGCCTTTCTCAGACAGGTGTTCCTCCTTCTAGTGGAAGGCTAAGGAGAATTAATCCTCAGGTTTCCTAGTTGTCCTCCTGCTGCCTGTACACTGTGGAGCAACGGGCTGTTCTGACTGTTTTCAGGATCCATGAAAAGGACGTGGCAGTGGTGTGCCCTGTGATCGATGTGATCGACTGGAACACCTTCGAGTACCTGGGGAACGCTGGGGAGCCCCAGATTGGCGGTTTCGACTGGAGGCTGGGGTTCACGTGGCACGTGGTTCCTGAGAGGGAGAGGATCCGTATGCGGTCCCCCATCGATGTCATCAGGTCAGGGGTTGACTTCTCTGAGCGTGCCTTCTCTGAGCATGCATCTGGCCAACTTGTCTGTGAAGGCCCACAGGAGGGATGGTTAGCTGTTGCCTCTCCTTTCTTTTTCCAGGGTATTTGTTTACTTTTATTAAAAATCATTGCTGGGCTTCCCTGGTGGCGCAGTGATTGAGAGTCCGCCTGCCGATGCAGGGGACACGGGTTCGTGCCCCTGTCCGGGAAGATCCCACATGCCGCGGAGCAGCTAAGCCCGTGAGCCATGGCCGCTGACCCTGCGCGTCTGGAGCCTGTGCTCCGCAACGGGAGAGGCCACAACTGTGAGAGGCCCGCGTACCTCAAAAAAAAAAGAAAAAGAAAAAATCATTGCTATATATGTGGATTTTATATTGGTGTATATATATATATTTTAAATTTATTTTAAAAATTGTGGTGAAATATGTATAACATAAAGTTTACCATTTTAACCATTTTTTAAACGCACAATTCACTAGCATCAGGCATATTCACAATATTGTAGAACCATCACCTCTACATATTTCCAGAACTTTTTCATCAACCTAAATAGAAACTCTATACCTGTTAAGCAATAATTCCCTTTCTTCTCCTCCTCCAGCCCCCGGTAACTTCTACTTTCCATCTCTATGGATTTCCCTATTTTATGTACATCATATAAGTAGAATCACACAATATTTATCCTTTTGTGTCTGGCTTCTTTTCCTTAACAAAGTATTTTCAAGGTCCTTCTAGAACTTCATTCCTTTTAATGGCTGAATAATATTCCATTGTGTATGTATCCACACTTTATTTATCCATCTGTCTGTTGATGGATACTTGGGTTATTTCCACTTTTTGGTTATTGTAAATAATGCTGCTGTGAACAGCGGTACACTATTTGTTTGAGTGACTGTTTTCAGTTCTCTGGGGTATATACCTAGGACTGGACTTGCTACGGTAATTCCATGGCTAATATTTTGAGGCCACACTGTCAGGCTCCTTCTGAGCTTCAGGGGATGAGTAGACCTGGGGGTACAGGGGCCAACTTTGGCCAGTGGGTGAGCCTGGGTCTGAGAAGAGAAGGCTCAAGCGGTGCTGGGTTGCCCTCATTCTTGAGGTGTTGAAGTCATAGTCTGGCTTCTTCCTCTCCTTCCAAGTTTAGCACCAAGTGGGAGACAGATGTGGGAGTCAGGCCAGTGGAGGTTGGACTTCAGCTTTATCACTGGGGTATTGACCCAGAAGTGGTGTCGTAGATCTGCACCCATGTTTGGCAGCTGGCCTTCTGAATCCTTCCACCTGAGTCCAGACCTTGACATGACCCAGTGCTGGCTGGAGAGGAATGACTATGGAGACGGTGTTGAGAGACAGGGCTGGAGAGGTGAATGGGGCCAAGTCATATCCAGCCTTGAAGGCCAAGGAAAGGGGTTTGGACTTTACTGTGGGTGTTCAGAAGCCACTGAAGGGATTTGAGCTGGAAGTGACCTTATTTAGCCTGTTGCATTCTTTAAAGTCTGTGCTGGATGCCACATGATGGGGAGTGGGGGCCTGGAGGGGGTGGAGCTGCAGGCAGGGGCACCACTGGGAGGCGTTGCAGTCCTCCAGCTCAGAGATGATGGTGCAGGAGAAGATGGAGGGGCATGGTGGACTCCAGAGACTTTGTGGTGGGAAAATTGGGAGGAACTGAATGGGAATGAGGGGAGGAGGACTCAAGGATGACATGTAGGCTTCTGTGGGAGCCCTGAGGGGGCACATCCTGCCCAACCCCTCATTTAACAGGTTTGGAAACTGAGACACCAAGTAGGAAGGATCGTATCAGGGGTCACATATGCAGCCTGTGATGCTGACACAAACTGCCCCCCCATACACACACACACACGCACGCACACACGCACGCACACATGCACGCATGCACGCACATGCTCAGGGACACTGTGGCCAGCTATCCTTGCCCTCCCGTAATATCCTTGGGCCTCAGATTTCTCACTTGTGAAACAGGTATGAGCATATCCACCCTACCTATTTCCTAGCCTTTAGGATGAACACACGTGAAAATGCTTTGTAGCCTAGAACCTTCTCTTCCATAGTCTTGCTGTCCTGTTCTCATTGGCCCAGAGCTTGGAGTGCAGGAAAAGCCAATACTTTGTCAAGGCCCGGAAGCACTATTGGAGGATCTTAAAATTTTGAACTGTTAGGCTCTTCGTGTTATATATTTCCCCATTTTTAAATTTATTCCTCTGCACCTCTCTGCTGTGTTGACCCTATAGCTTTCTGCGGGGTAGGATGGAAGCCTTGGGCCATTTCTGACACCAGTGCCGTCTCCTAAGTGAGCCTGGCAGGGAGAGAACAGGGCTGGCTGAGGCAGCAGGCCAGAGCTGGCCGTGCGGGTCCCGCAGGGGAGGCCAGTCCAGCAGGAGAGGCTCAAGCCCTTGGGGAGCTTCAAGATGCCAGAGTGGCCTCTACTGGCCCCTAAAGGACATCTGTGAGGGCTGTACTGTGACTGCATGAGCAAGGCCACCACACCCTTACTCCTGCCACCCTCGTAGAACCTGGTCTCTCTCTTCTCATCTCTCCTTGTTGTCTGTGCTCCTAGAAGCACACGGGTTTCTCTCACCCTTAGGCCTTTGCTCATGCTCCTGTCTTCTCGGAGGACCATTCCATTCCTCTTCTTGGCTAACTTCCCTTTGTGCTGCAGACCGTGCCTCCTCTGAGAAACTTAGCCCTACCCGGCCCCCTCCACATCTCATGGCTGCTTCTGCGTTCCTGCTGGGCCCTAGGTTGGCCTTAGCCATCCCACACCTTGCTCTGTGCTTGCCTGGTGAGATGTCTGCGAGCTTCCCTAGGGCAGGGGCTATGGGGCACGTGTGTGCCTCCAGCCCAGTTCAGCACCAGGCCCAGAGCGTGAACTCAGGGTATGCTTACATGGATGAATGGACTCCAGGCTTGTGGTGAGAAGGGATTCAACTAACTGTGATGGTTTCCTGCTGCTTACCTTGAATTATGATTCACACACTTCTAGGTCTCCAACCATGGCTGGTGGGCTGTTTTCCGTGAGTAAGAAATATTTTGAATACCTGGGGTCTTATGATACAGGAATGGAAGTCTGGGGCGGAGAAAACCTCGAATTTTCCTTTCGAGTAAGTATTCCAGTCTTCTGTGTGGACTCATTCTTAACCTGTTCTCGTTCTCTCTGGGAAGGATGTATTTGCTAGGAGAGCCTGGTGGAGTTTTCCTCCATATTGGCAGTTTATCCAGCGATCCTCAAAGATGACGGTGGCACACATATCCTATAATCACGCCTGTCTTCTTGTGTAAACTTTAAAAAAAAATACACTTTTAATAGATTTGGGGCTGGAAAGGGTCTTGCAAGTCTCACCTAGTTCTTTCCTCTCACTCCATAAAGGGGAGGGACAGAGGCCGGAGGCGGGTAGTGACCGGCTGAAGGTCACTCAAACAGTGCATGGCAGAGACTGGACTAAAACACAGGTCCCTGCCTCCTGATCCCATGTTTTGGAGCCTTGATTTGCTTGACTGCTTGATAAAGTAGCCTCTTTATTTGGCACAGTGACTTTCAAACTTTGACACATAGAAGAATTGTTAGGGAAACTTGTTTAAAATGCAGATTAACAGGCATGGTCTCTGGAAAGTCAGATTTGATAGATTTACGGTAGGGACTGGGAATCTGCCTTTTGTGATGAGCCCATCTATTGATTCTGCTGTATGTGATCCACAGATGCCCCTTTGGGAAAGCCCAAGCATTTGGGTGGATTTTCTAGTTAATTGAATCTTACATTTTAAGTATCAAAACCTTATGTCGATGTTCGTGCTTTTAAATGGAAAATTTTAAACTTTACAAATATTTTATATGGTTTCCTGCTTTAAGAGTTAATAAACAAGGCTTTGACTCTCCACTAAGGACTCACACCGCCCCATTATAAGCACCAGATGCTATCCTTGGTCATACATCCAGGGGACAATGGGGTATTCACAGCCATTTGCCCCAGCATGAAAAGGCTCCAGATGACTCCACCTGCTGAGTTTTGGGGTGTGCTTTAATGGTGTTTCTACCTCTTCCCCAGGTGTCAGGCTGCTCTGTCTGCCTCTAGAAGCTCTTCTTGTCCCCCTTCCAAACCTCTCTTCTTACTTGCTGCTTTTCTATCTTCTGTGGCTAGGAGACCAGGTAATCAGCCTGTGCTTTACATAATAAGTAAGTTCCCAGCGAGGTCCACTGTGGGTGCTCCTAGGAGTCAAGTGCATGAGCCTTAGTGCATGGACTTTGGGGTCTGGATTCCGATGGCTTAGTTGTCTTTGGGGCTGCTTTCTTGCTCTTTGACTGCATCCTGTGTCCTGAGTATGCTGGGGGAGTGGCCCCCTGCCCCATGGAGGGTGAGGCCTTGGCAGTGTTCACCATGACCTCCGTGTGTCCAGCCTCCTTGCTCTGGGCCTTGTGGACCTGCAACTGACTTCCCGCTCACTCCCCACCCCACACCTCCTCCCCGCTCTATGTACAGATCTGGCAGTGCGGGGGGACCCTGGAGACGCACCCGTGTTCGCATGTTGGCCACGTTTTCCCCAAGCAAGCTCCCTACTCCCGCAACAAGGCTCTGGTCAACAGTGTCCGCGCAGCTGAGGTGTGGATGGATGAATTTAAAGAGCTCTACTACCATCGCAACCCCCACGCCCGCTTGGTGAGTTCCCCGGCCTACCCACGCTCCATCTGGCTGCATCCGAACAGCAGCAGCTACTTCTGTCCTCCTACCATAGTAGATCTAGTTCCAGAAATAGAGAGGAAGTTGGGTGCTCATGACACTTGTATGGGAAAACTTTATTCCTTCACTTACAATAACAACAGACAGTTGATTCTCACTATTCACAGCAGTTAATGCTCCATACAGGCACTGCAATCACTGAATTTGGAACCAACTGTTGAGCCATTGCTCGTGGGGGAAGTACAGGGTTAGATTCCTGCAAACCTCTCGCAGGTGGACATTTTTGTCGATCGATCAATACGTAACTTGGTTTCATGTGTGTTTCTGTTTAAATAATTTATTTAATATATACTGTTGATTGGTTACATTGAACTCACGTCCAAGTGAAGCTCATACAATGCACCAATTTTCTCCCTCCAGCACATCATAGCCTTCTTGCACTAGGAACACTGGACAGCACATCAGCGCTACGCTTGGGGGCCATTTAAAACAGTGAAATCACCAACACAATGCAGAACAATCTGAAAGCCGTGACACTAAATAGACCATGAACAGGACACTTGCTTTCAGGACAAGAGCTGAGACGTGACCTCAGCTGGGAACATGCACGTTGGGTGACTGTCATGTTTTAGAATGACGGAAAGCGTGAAGACACCACAAGTATTGATTTGGGGGTTACAAATACATTTTAGCAAAGAGCCCCACTGCCTCTGACACGCCACCTCTGCACACCCCAGGACAGGGTTCCCACTTACCTGTGTTCACATAACTAAGGGGCCACGTGGCAAGACAAGAAGCTCTGCCCCAAGACCTCTCTCCTGGCCACTTGATGAAACTCTCTTCTTGTGAATCCTTATAGCAGCCCTTCAGGGTAGCTCTGAAATTTTCATTTTATAGGTGAGAACACTGAAGCTCAGAGAGAGAGTGATTTAAGGAACTTGCCCAAGGGCTCGTAGCTGATGCGGGTGGAACTGGGTCCACCCCAGTGGATCTCTTTCTGCTCTGCGGAACCCTCGGGGCCCTCACCCTGACCTCCCCTTTGGTCTCTCTCTGCCTCTGGGCTCCAGGGTCATTGTTTCCTCTCTCTTGCCCAAGGCTGCAGGGTAGAAACATCTGCTTTTCCCTGTCACCCAGTCTGAAACCCACAGATCCCTCTTCCTCATGGTTCCCAAAGAGTAGTATGTTAGAAAGAGGGGCACTGCATGCACCTTTTTTCTGAATGACCAGTGGCCATGTGTTGAAATGGATATCTGGTTGAAGATGAGGGCATAGCGACTCTCATCAAAGAATGAACTTCGGGGAAATAAGGAGAAGTTTGAAATTTTATTCAAATGTTTTTCCTATCATTACCATTTTGTTAAATGTTTAACTTGTCAAATTTTAATAGTTTAATGTCATAACGCAGGGACAGTCACATCTTTGTGCTCAGCATTGCTCTTGTGGTTGCACATTTGCTGTGCTAAATAGATGCTTTATTTAATTATTCAAAAGCTCTTAATCATTGGTTTTGTCCATAAAACTAAACTTCTGCAAGTATTTATTATTGCAGCATTTTGCCCTTACTATCCGAAGAATATATTTAGACTTCAATAGATTGGGCATATAAGGTTTTCATTCATAATTACCTCTAGAATACTTACCTATGTTTGGGAGTCAGTGGTCAGGTATCAGTGGTGAATCAGAACATTATGGCATACGTGTGCTACTGACTTGTTGCTGGTCTGTGATCACACGCTCATGGATGACACATGGGGCCAGGGATGCTGGTGCAGCCCCAGAATTCAGCTCCCTGTCCCATCTGCAGGTGCTTTGTGTTCTTCCTTCCTGTACCTGGCCACACCTCCCTGCAGTGAGAGCACCTGGGGATGTCATTGTTTGTGCAACCGTCTCTCCTACTAAGATGCTGCAACTATGTCTGAGGCCGTTCCTTATCCTCTGTGCCCCGTGCAGGCTACGCACACAATAGGTGCTCAATAAAAGCTTACTGAGTGAGTGAGAGAGGGGCTTTGATAGGAAGCGCCGTGGCCTGCAGGGACTCACCGTTTTGTCATTTTCTCAGGAACCCTTTGGGGATGTGACAGAGAGGAGGCAGCTCCGTGCAAGGCTCCAGTGTAAGGACTTCAAGTGGTTCTTGAATACCGTGTATCCAGAACTGCACGTGCCTGAGGACAGGCCTGGCTTCTTCGGGATGGTGAGCGAGGTGGGCCCATGCTGGGCAGGGTGCTCCTGGCCTCCAGGTCTGATTGACGAACGCTGTGAAAGAAAGACCCCTTCATGGCAACAGCTGGCCTCTCCCACACCCCTCCCCCCTTTTCATCCACTGTCCTTCCTTCTCCCCTTGAAGTCTCTGGGCCTTAGGTCCAGAATGTCAGCACAGGAAGCATCTCAGAATTGGTGAGTACAGCCTCCTATTTTACAGGTGGAAACTGAGGCTTGGGAACTTGGTGTTCCCAAGTCCTATTTTGTTATACTAACTCCTATCACATGACTTCAAGTCTCAGTAACTGGACCAGTTACTAATTCTCAACTCAGGGATCCACAAAAGCAGTAGTAGGGAAGGAGAGTCACTTGTGTTATTTCAAAAAAACTAAAAGAAATGTTGTTGGGATGAGGTCAACTAAAATGTCCAGCACCTTTGGCTTTTGCTTGAAACTCCACCAACTTAGGGAGGCCTCCTCTGCTATGTTGTGTTCATCAGAAGAGCTGTGTTCCATTCTGGAAGTCTTGATAAATACAAAGCAGGGTATCGGTATGTTCATTTCAGTTAGTGTTATGAAAATGTTCAAACATACAGAAATGCAGAGAGAGTGGTGTAATGAACCCTGTCCCTGAGATTCTACAATTACCAAGATTTTGCCTCTCTTGCTTTCCCTCTTCTCTGCTCCACCCTCCCACTGACAGTGTGATACTGAATGAGGTTTAAGATTTCTTGCAGCTCTATTTATTTATAAAATATATTTCACTAAGGAGGTGTAGTCAAACGTACTATGCTCTAAAGTCATTCAAAATCATTCTCTATGTCTATCACCAACTTGATATAGTTAGCTTAATCAATCTGTTTTAATCTTTAGGAGTTTCTCCTTTTTTTTCTTCTTTTTTAGTTTTTCTTGTAGTTTCTTTGGTAGACCACATCTTTTGAACATAGGAAGCTGATTTGAGGTTGAGGTTCTTTGGTGGTCAAGAGTGGGGACAACTTGGCTTAATGATGTTTGAGTTCTTCTAAATATAAGATGCTCTGATTATTCACATCTCCTGTTCTCAGGTTGCTTCACAAGCAAAGGGACATCAAGAACATGCTGTTCTGTGTTTTGTGAGCTAGTGGATTGTGGATTCTTCTTTCTATATGGCTGAGTCTTATCCTCAGGACCAGCCTAGTCAAAGGTGGACAAGGGCCAGGGCAAGAGTGGGGTTCAGAAGGAGGTTCTTTAAACTCTCCAGAAAGGGATTTGCAAGATGTTTGAGTCTTTCTCTGGAGGCTCATGGAAGGGAGGAGGGAGCATGGAACCTCCCATGGTTTTTTGCTCTTAGAATGATTAAAGGGATTTAGATCCAAAAGTACCTTAGAGATGACATTAGATTAGGCAATGTTGAGTGATGGAGAGAGTACTGGACTTGGAGTCTGAGGTCCTGGATTCAAGATTCAGGTATCTCCGCTTACCTGTTGTGTGACTTTGTGTGTGAATCATTGGCTCTGTATTATGCTGTTCCTGTAATCTACAGTGGTGGACTTCTGATCTGTGGAATGCCGGGTCTCTCAATTGGGGTGTCCTTTGCAGATGGGCAATAGCAGGAGCTCCGTGGTACATACGCAAGGTGACAGTCCAGCTGTGTTTGGCCTAGTGCAGCAGTAAGGCTGCACTAATGAGACATGAAGTGGTATGAGCTCTCAGGCCATAAAGAGTTCATCTCTCTGCTCCTCAGGTTCATCATCTTAAAATGGAGCTTATGATTCCTGCCTGTGGTATAGGATGGGAAAACACTTTTAAAACTAGAAATGGCAGGGGCTCTTAGCAATGAGTCCAGTTCTTTTTTTTTCTTTTTGCGGTATGCGGGCCTCTCACTGTTGTGGCCTCTCCCGTTGCGGAGCACAGGCTCCGGATGCGCAGGCCCAGCGGCCATGGCTCACGGGCCCAGCCGCTCCGCGGCATATGGGATCCTCCCAGACCGGGGCACGAACCCGTATCCCCTGCATCGGCAGGCGGACTCTCAACCACTGCGCCACCAGGGAGGCCCGAGTCCAGTTCTTGAGGCAGCCACTCCTCTTACTCCATTTACCTGCCCTCACAGCCTTAGGTGGAATCTGGACTAAAACGCCTTTATGTTTTGTTTAGCTCCAGAACAAAGGACTAAAAGATTACTGCTTTGATTATAACCCTCCCAGTGAACACCAGATCACAGGACATCAGGTCATTCTGTACCACTGTCATGGGATGGGTCAGAACCAGGTAGGTGCTGCTTCTTTAATAGATTGACATTCTCAAGCTCTGGGACAATGGACAATGGGACGCTCAGTGCTCAAGGGATCATTGGTGTGGGCCTTTAAAGAGGGAGATGAGGGGAAATCTGTGTGTTTTTAAAGCATTAAGTATGTGACTTTTTTTTTTTTTTTTTTTGGTGGTACGCGGGTCTCTCACTGTTGTGGCCTCTCCCATTGTGGAGCACAGGCTCCGGACACATAGGCTCAGTGGCCATGGCTCACGGGCCCAGCTGCTCCGCGGCATGTGGGATCTTCCTGGACCAGGGCACAAACCCGTGTCCCCTGCATCGGCAGGCGGACTCTCAACCACTGTGCCACCAGGGAAGCCCGTGACTTTTTTTTTATTATAAAGGTAATATATACTCATCACAGAACATTTGGGAAATATAAAAAGTAGAAGCAAGTAGTAAATGACAGGACCCAGAGCGACCACCATTATAATTAAGATATATTTACTTCCCGTGTCTTTTTTTTTTAAATTAATTTACTTATTTTTGGCTGCGCTGGGTCTTCGTTGCTGTGAGCGGACTTTCTCTAGTTGTGGTGAGCAGGAGCTACTCTTCATTGTGGTGCGCGGGCTTCTCATTGCAGTGGCTTCTCTTGTTCGGAGCACGGGCTCTAGGCGCACGGGCTCAGTAGTTGTGGCACACGGGCTCAGTAGTTGTGGCTCACGGGCTCAGTAGTTGTGGCACACGGGCTCAGTAGTTGTGGCACACGGGCTTAGTTGCTCCACGGCATGTGGGATCTTCCTGGACCAGGGCTCAAACCATGTCCGCTGCATTGGCAGGTGGATTCTTAACCTCTGTAACACTAGGGAAATCCCCCCATGTCTTTTAATACGTGACCTTCGTATTATGTATTTTAAATAGTTGTTATAATGTCTACATGTTTTATAGTCTCTTATTTCCATTACTTAATCATACTTTACTTGTGTTGTTAGACACCCTTTGAGAATATCATTCCTAACGGCCCCTTGATATTCCTTTGTGTGGCTATATTAATTACTGTTGAGGTAACTGATTCCCTCCCTCTCTGTTTTTGTGACTATAAGTAACCCTGCCACTGACATCTTTGGTCAGAAAAAAAAAAAGAGGGAAAACACACCAACAGATCTGCATTTCAGATGACTTACTCAATTAATTCTTTTTTTCCTTAACATCTTTATTGGAGTATAATTGCTTTACAATGGTGTGTTAGTTTCTGCTTTATAACAAAGTGAATCAGCTATATGTGTACATATATCCCCATATCTCCTCCCTCTTGCGTCTCCCTCCCACCCTCCCTATCCTACCCCTCTAGGTGGTCACAAAGCACCGAGCTGATCTCCCTGTGTTATGTGGCTGCTTCCCACTAGCTATCTGTTTTACAGTTGGTAGTGTATATAGGTCCATAGCACTCTCTCACTTCATCCCAGCTTACCCTTCACCCTCCCCATGTCCTCAAGTCCATTCTCTACGTCTGTGTCTTTATTCCTGTCCTGCCCCTAGGTTCTACAGAACCATTTTTTTTCATATATATGTGTTAGCATACAGTATTTGTTTCTTGTATTTTCTCCATTCTGTTTCCACGATTTTGGATCATCTTTACTATCATTACTCTGAATTATTTTTCAGGTAGAAAAACTTTCTTCTTGAAAGTTTTTTCAGGAAAGTAGACTGCCTGTTGCCTCTTCATTTGTTTGGTCTAGTGGTGCTTACCTTGCTTCTTCATCTGCTGTGTGTTTCTTTGTCTTCTCATTTTGCTTAACTTACTGTGTTTGGGGTCTCCTTTTCGTAGGCTGCAGGTCCATAGTTCCCGTTGTTTTTGGTGTCTGCCCCCAGCGGCTAAGGTTGGTTCAGTGGGTTGTGTAGGCTTCCTGGTGGAGGGGACTGGTGCCTGTGTTCTGGAGGATGAGGCTGGATCTTGTCTTTCTGGTGGGCAGAACCACATCCGGTGATGTGTTTTGGGGTGTCTGTGACCTTATTATGATTTTAGGCAGCCTCTCTGCTAATGGGTGGGGTTGTGTTCCTGTCTTGCTAGTTGTTTGGCATAGGGTGTCCAGCACTTGCTGGTCGTTTAGTGGAGCTGGGTCTTAGCATTGAGATGGAGATCTCTGGGAGAGCTTTCGCCGTTTGATATTACATGGAGCTGGGAGGTCTCTTGTGGACCAGTGTCCTGAACTCGGCTCTCCCACCTCAGAGGCACAGGCCTGACACCTGGCCGGAGCACCAAGACCCTGTCAGCCACACGGCTCAGAAGAAAAGGGAGAAAAAAAAAAAAGAAAGAAAGAAAGAAAAAAATAAAATAAGATAAAATAAAAAGTTATTAAAATAAAAATAATTATTAAAAATAAAAAATTAAGGAGTAATTTAAAAAAAGAAAGAAAGAAGAGAGCAACCAAACCAAAAAACAAATCCACCAATGATAACAAGTGCTAAAAACTCTACCAAAAAAAACCCAAGAAAAAAACGGACAGACAGAACCTTAGGACAAATGGTAAAAGCAAAGCTATATCGACAAAATCACACAAAGAAGCATACACATATACACTCACAAAAAGAGAAAAAGGAAAAAATATATATATATATCTATATATTTTTTTAAAAAGGAAGAGAGCAACCAAATCAATAAACAAATCTACCAATGATACTAAACTCTAAATACTAAACTAAGATAAACATAAAACCAGAAACAAATTAGATGCAGAAAGCAAACCCCAAGTCTACAGCTGCTCCCAAAGTCCACCCCCTCAATTTTTGGATGATTCATTGTGTATTCAGGTATTCCACAGATGCAGGGTACATCAAGTTGATTGTGGAGATTTAATCCTCTGCTCCTGAGGCTTCTGGGAGGAATTTCCCTTTCTCTTCTTTGTTTGCACAGCTCCGGGGGTTCAGCTTTGGATGTGGCCCTGCCTCTGTGCGTAGGTCGCCTGAGGGCGTCTGTTCTTCGCTCAGACAGGACGGGGTTAAAGGAGCAGCTGATTCAGGGGCTCTGGCTCACTCAGGCCGGGGGGAAGGGAGGGATACGGATGCGGGGCGAGCCTGCGGCGGCAGAGGCCAGCGTGACGTTGCAGCAGCCTGAGGCCCGCCATGCGTTCTCCCGGGGAAGTTGTCCCTGGATCACGGGACCCTGGCAGTGGCGGGCTGCACAGGCTCCCGGGAGGGGAGGTGTGGATAGTGACCTGTGCTCACACACGGGCCTCTTGGTGGCTGCAGTAGCAGCCTTAGCGTCCCGTGCCCGTCTCTGGGGTCCGCGCTGATAGCTGCGGCTCGCGCCCGTCTCTGGAGCTCCTTTAAGCAGCGCTCTTAATCCCCTCTCCTTGCGCACCAGGAAATAAAGAGGCAAGAAAAAGTCTCTTGCCTCTTCGGCAGGTCCAGACCTTTTCCCGGACTCCCTCCTGGCTAGCCTGGTGCACTAACCCCCTGCAGGCTGTGTTCACGCCGCCAACCCCAGTCCTCTCCGTGCCCTCCGACCGAAGCCCGAGCCTCGGCTCCCAGCCCCACCCGCCCCGGTGGGTGAGCAGACAAGCCTCTCGGGCTGGTGAGGGCCGGTCGGCACCGATCCTCTGTGCGGGAATCTCTCCGCTTTGCCCTCCGCACCCCTGTGGCTGCGCTCTCCTCCGCGGCTCCGAAGCTTCCCCCCTCCACCACCCCCCTTCTCCGACCGCGAAGGGGCTTCCTAGTGTGTGGAAACCTTTCCTCCTTCACGGCTCCCTCCCACTGGTGCAGGTCCCGTCCCTATTCTTTTGTCTCTGTTTTTTTCTTTTTTCTTTTGCCCTACCCAGGTGTGTGGGGAGTTTCTTGCCTTTTGGGGGGTCTGAGGTCTTCTGCCAGCGTTCAGTAGGTGTTCTGTAGGAGTTGTTCCACGTGTAGATGTATTTCTGATGTATTTGTGGGGAGGAAGGTGATCTCCACGTCTTACTCCTCCGCCATCTTGAAGGTCTCTCCAGAATTAATTCTTAAATGAAATTATAGGATTTGATGTGTAGTGCCACATTGCAAAGCGGTTTTTAGGGCAGTTTCATCAGTCAGGGCCCAGGTCGATCTGTCTGGGTTAAGTGGTGAACTGCAAGCTGGGCAGGGGAGCAAGACCTGGAAGTTCTGAGGACCATAACAGGACCCTGGCCCGGGAAGCAGGCAAACCCGCCAGGGCGGGCCCAGGGGAGCATGCAGGAGAGAGCAAAGCGTTGGTTCTGGACTTTCAAAGCCTGCTGTCCTAAGTAAGGTGTCAGACACTGGAGACGAGGGGTGGGCATTCACGTTTTCCTCCAACCTGGAGTCACCCCAATTCCATTTGAATATTATGCACCATTATGGTCAACAGTAAGCTTTCATAATTCGGACCCCTACAACCTTAAAATTTTCAGGTTCTTCAACCCCCTTTAGAATAGCACTCCTCAAAGGTGTCCCCACCTGGTACCATCAGCATCACCTGAGAGCTTAGAAATGCAGATTCTCAGACCCATCCCATCCCTCCCCAACCCACCTCTTGTCGTGACCAGCTTTCAGGGAGATTTGTTTGAGAAGCAGTGCTCCATATGCCTTAAGAACAGGTCACCTGTGTCAGAATCTCCTGGAAGCAAGGGGATGGATCAGGGTGGATGGGTGGCTGTGTGTCTTGTTAGAAGTGTAAAAGTGCAGCTTCCTAGGCCCCATCTCAGACAGAAGGAATCCTCATTCCCTCTTTGGGAGTGGGGCCTGGAATCAGCATTTTTCCTAGGCACACTAAGGTAGGGAAACCATTGCTCTGAAGAACAAGTCCTCCTGTTAGCAGTCCTGTTGCCTGCTTGTGCACAGAACTTTTATAGTCTCCAAGATATGGTTGCCTCCATTATATTTCGGGGGAAGAAGGAGGAAAGGAATGAAGAAAAGGAGAGGAAGTGGCTGATCAAGGTCACAGAGAGCCCCTGACTGCTGGGACCGGTCCATCTTCTTTCCTGCCATTCTGCAACAGCCTGGGGATAGGCACAGCAGGTGTGGGGTGACCCAGGAACCAGCCCCACCCTCACAATCTAGCAAACGAGAAGGGCATGAGAAAGGGCCCCTCCATTCATGCTTGCTAAGCACCCCTCCAGAGGTGCACGTGGTGCTCCGGGGACACAGGCTGGTGTTGGTGGGTGAGGGGAGAAGGCTCTATCCCAGCACCCATGCCTTGGTGACCCCAGGTTCTCATCCCTCTTTCTAAAGACTTCCCTCTTTGCACATCAGAGGGTAACTGGCACATGTTGGCCGCTCTGTTTCTAGTTTTTCGAGTACACATCCCAGAATGAAATACGCTATAACACCCACCAGCCAGAAGGCTGCGTGGCGGTGGAGGCCGGAATGGATGTTCTCATCATGCATCTTTGCGAGGGAACCACCCCAGAGGATCAGAAGTTCATCTTGCAGGAGGTAAGGGAGCTGTCTCACGCCTTCCTTGCTGTCACTCCTGGTCCCATGGGCTGCAGAGGGGAGTCTGGAAGTAAAGCGAGTCCCTAGCAAGTCTCAGGGATGTGGCCCCTACAGGAGACCAGGAACTTCACAGTGACCCCAAGGGATCCTCTGGCATCCAGCATCGATAGCACTTCTTTCCTCACTGTCCACTCCCTTTCAGTCTTCCTGTCCTCCTTACACGTTGAGCTGCGACTGGCTGGAATGGGAAGAGGCGCTGTCGCCAATGCGTTCAGAGATCATGTGGGGTTCAAACGAGTGAAACAAATTGCCAAGTGTAAGGACATGAGGTTAGATCTGAGTAGAAGCCACTCCCGTTGTCTAAGTCTCATTTTTCCCAGCTCTAAAGTGGAGACAATAATCACAGCCTTGTCTACCTCTAGTGAAGAGTAGATGTATGGCCAGAAAGAGTCTTTGGAAGCTGTAAAGCTCTATAGACATTAACTGTTACTTGTATAATAACCAAGAAAACCTCTCTGATGGAGTTGGTTCTCTATCAGAAGAGCCATTGTTGATTTGGAACTGGGTGTTATTTCACGTCTGAAAGGTACTACCTCTACCATGTTTGCAGTAAGCCCGTGGTGGGACTCATACATCAGGCATCTCCAAAGACTCACTGAAAAAGCACTTGAGGGAAGAAATCCAAAGAAAATAATTCAAAAGAAAGAATTAGTTCACTTTTATCGCAATGGAAAGCTTTCATTCCCAGCCTGGCCCCAGGGATAGAAAGATTCATCTATACTACTTATAAATGGATTAATTCTAAGTATAATTAGAAGTTGGAATATGCTTTCCTGTAGAAAGTGTTATGATTAGCAACGAAATTTGCAGGTTTCCTGGAAAAGCCAGGCACCATAGTGCTGTCTATGTGATATAAAAAATAATAGGGAAAAATATTTTTGTAAACCCCAAAAGTTTTGTCCTTCCCTTCTTTCTTCCAACTGAAAGCCATTGTAAGCCCTCAGAGAAGAGTAATGCAAGATAGAAATCATGAAATTGGTTTGAAATGTTGTTAAAATTTTACCTTAAAAATCTTTAATTTCAGTGGCCATTTAAGCAAGTTTCTTTAGAAGGGTGGGAGGAGGGAAGTTTTAATTATTTACTTTCACATTATTCTAAAGGCAACTTATGAGCACCTTTAAGGGCTTTCCAGATTAATATTATTGAGATTCTTTTGCATCTAATTTTATTTCCAAGGGTTCCGTTTCCCTGGAACAGGTATACTCCTTGTTCTGCCCTTTTGCTGCTCAACCATGATGAAGTTCCTTGGGGCTGTACAGCTTACACCAGAGAGAGACGGAGGGAAAAACATAAACTCCAGAACTTGGGGAGAGACTTGCCGAGTTAACTCAGCAACAGTTGGGGAAAAAAGAAATGGGAGAGGCATTAGAGAGGGTCATTGTCCTTCGGGGTTTGGGAATTGGCATTGTTTGCAGAACCCGCTTCCTCTCTGGTGACCTGTCCCCTCACCCAGCTGGTCTGTGGCTGAGCTGGGACTAAAGCCAAGTTTCCAGATTCTCCACTTAAATACATAGGAGAAAGAGACTACCAGAGATGGAATTAGTTGGCCTAAGAGAAGTGGAAGAGATTAATAAAGGATCTTTGGTCCTGGTTACCCTGAAGGAAAAGAACATCAGTGAGGGTGAGATATAGGGTCTGACCGATCCCAGAACGGCCAGCAGGTGGCACCATCGGCCCTGATGGTAGAGTCAAGGACCCCATGAAGAGCTCCGGGGAGAGACAAGCATGACATACATTTCTACACGCCTGGCCCTCTCTATGCACAGGCAGTCATGGGCTGCCTTCATACCTGCAGACACTCACTACTCAATAAATATTTCTGAAATAATAAAAATCACCCTGAGCACTTAACAACACATTTTAAGGAAAAGATACTTTCGGAGGAATTGCTTATAATTATCTTGAACACCCAATGTCTATTATCTTTTGTAGGATGGTTCTTTATTTCATGTACAGTCCAAGAAATGTGTTCAGGCTGAGAGGAAGGAACTGAGCGACAGTTTTGTACCACTCTTACGAGACTGTACCAACTCAGATCATCAGAAATGGTTCTTCAAGGAACGCATGGTATGAAGTGTCACTGTACTATGGAGCCCATCTAGAGGAGATGGGGGGAGCCCCTGGACTCCGTGTTTAACAGACTTAGCTAAGCACAGAGACAGACACACCAAAAACTTGGCTGCTCTTCTTTTCATAAGGAAATCATTTTGTGATTTGTGAAAGTGATGTTGGCTTTAATAAAAATGTGAATAAGCTTTGTACTGATTTTGAAAACTTTAAAATTTTCCCCAAATACCCTGTTTTCAAAGGGTAGTCATAAAATGTTAACTGTAGATATTCAGAGAATTAAAAGCTTTAACTATTTTTCTATCAAGATGTATATTCTACTGTCATGTCTTTTTATTCCCCTTAGCAAAAAGGTAAATATTTTATTTTGGTATTTGAAAGGATTCCCAGGTATGAAGATGTTTGCATGGAAATTAGACTCATGCACTGTACTTTGCATAAATTGATAATACCTCAAACATTGGGTTAAGATTTTTCTCCTTGTAGATAGGTGGACACTGGAACATTATATTGATTCCTTCAGGTCATTGAGGTAATCTAGATTTATTTAATAAAGAATGCTACTTGGTTATATGTTGCTGTCATAGTCAAAACTTTATGTTAGTCAAAGAGGACTCACCAAAGCTGAAACTTCAAGGGAACAATTTGATGTACTGGGCTAATATAAACTTCAACTGCACAGAGTGGACTTCTGACAATGCCTAGCTATGGGATGGCTGGCTACTTTTAGTAATTACCACAATGACTTTAAAACATGTTTATATCATTTTTAATTTTTATCACACATTAGTGTCAGGGAGAAATGTAAAACTGTATGTGAAATTCAGTTTTCACATTTGTTCATTAATAATATTTGGTCATTTCAATCCATGTTAGATTTTGTGCCGCAGCAGCTGCTGCAGTTTCTCTTCATAATTCTGATTTGTGAACGATCCCAGATCTACTTCTGAGATCTTGTCAACTTGATGAAGTCAATATGCGTGATTTTTTTTAAAAAAAAGCAAGAACATTGCCAGTCTTTGTTTTTGCAGTCAGTCAGATGTGAGAGATGACACATGTCTTCAATTGATTAAAAAGCATCAAATTTTGTCTCAGGCTCTTTTTTACACATTTCCCTTTGAGGGATGCAGTTTAACAATTAGCCAGGAACAAATCCAGTTGACCTGGCTTGGATCAACCTGATGCATCTTAACCACTCTGAACTTCAGTTTCTTCATCTGTGCATTGAGAATAATGAAACCAAGCTTGTGGGACACTTGTGAGGATTAAATAACATAGAGCAGGTGAGGGCTTAGCTTAGTCCCTGGCATACAGTATGGGTTCATTAAATTTCTGTTTTCAAAAATGCACTTTATAAAATGTGAAGCACAGTAAACATCAGTAGGTGTTTATTCAAAAATAAATATTAAATAATTTAGTTATTATATCTTTACAGGATTAAATAGCTCCTCAGCAGGCAGGAATACGATATGAACTCCTTCCAGCACAGCTCAGTTCTCCTGTAAATGTAATATGCTGTGAGGCCAAAGCTTCCCTCCTCCATTGTGGTAACTTATAAAGCAGGTGAGATGCCCCCTCGGCCTGTAATGGAGGTAAGAAGTCCTGCCCTGCCCCCTCCTCCCGCCCTTCCTGCAGTGTCAGTCTGAGCTCCATTGAAGGGGTGTCAGCCCCTCCCAGGGTATAGGAAGACAGTTCAGGCAGACAGAAAATTAATGCTGATCAAATTCATAATGAGTGCTGGGCGTCTACACAAGCATTTTTGGGTGTGTTCACTGGGCACTGCCGGTAATTAGCTTTGCTTGAGAAGTCATCCCTCTTACTCTCGCCAGCAGTTTCTATGTGGTAATTTTTAGTATGGAAGAACTAATAAAAATATTCAGGGTGTCCAGGAAGATATTTTCAGACTCTAAGGCAATTTACAATATTTTGAGGAATATTCCCTTCACTAATGGATTAGGAGTCTCAGCCTGGGTAGGTCTCCACCTGCCCCACTGGAAGGTGTGGATTGGCCTCCAGTCCTGTTGTGTGGAGTCAGGATCCTGGGGGCCAGCCCCTGCTGGGGTAGGTTGCTTCACCTGCTAGCACTCATTTCCTCATGTGCATGATATGGATAAGAATGTCCTCTGTTAAGTTCTCAGATATATTTTTAGTTACTTTTTTAGCAGTTGCCCTAAGGGATTATATTATGCTTCCTGGATTTATTACAATCTTCTTTATTCTTAGTATTGAGTTAATTTGAGTAAAATTTAGCAAATTTGTATCAGTATAGCTCCTATCTCCTCCCCTGTGCTATTATGGACATATATGTTATATCTATATGTTATAAACTCAGTAACAGAGTGGTTTAGGTCTTGCTTTAAATAGTAAGAGAAAAAGAAAAAATATGCACATATGATATACACACAGTCTTTTATATTTACCCATCTATGTACCATTTTCCATGCTCTTCATTACTTCCTGTGAATCTGAGTAACCCTCTGGTGTAATTTTCTTTCAGCATAAGGCCTTTCTTTGGTATTTCATCTAGGATAGATATGTTAGCAATAAATTCAGTTTTTGTTTATTTGGGACTGATTTTATTATACTTTCAGTTTTTGGAAAGATAGTTTAGCTGGATATAGAATGCTAGTTGACAAGGATTTTTTTTCTTTCAGCGCTGTGAATATGGGATTACACTACCATAGTGTCACCATTGTTTTGACTGACAGGTCATCCATTAATCATTTTGTTACCTGTATGGGATGAATCATTTTTCTGTTGCTGCCTTTAAGATGTTCTCTTTGTCTTTCGGCAGTTTAAGATATGTGTAAATGTGGTTTGTATTTATTGTACTTGGAGTTCGTTGAGCTTGGAATGTAATTTAATGTTTTAAAAATCAATTTAGGAAGGTTTTAACCGTTATTTCTTCAAATATTTTTTCTGCCCCTTTCTCTGTTCTTCAAATTGGATAATTTCTGATGATCTATCTTTAAATTCACTGATTTCTTCTGTCAAATCAAACTGTTGAGCTATGTAGTCATTTTATTCCAGTAGTCATTTTTCGTAGTCATTTTTTTTCAACTCTGAATATCCATTTGGTTCTTTTTGGTAGTATCTGTTTCTCTGTTGAGATTTCCTATATATTGACTCATTGTTAGCATATTTTCCTTTAGTTCTTTGATTATAGTTTTATTTAATTATTTGAATATATTTTTAATAGCTGCTTTGAAGCCTTTGTAACTTAGCAGCTTAAAACGTTAAATATATTATCTTACAGTTCCTGTAGGTCAAAAGTTTGCACATGGCTTTTTTTTTTTTTTTTGGCTGCGTTGGGTCTTCGTTGCTGCGCGTGGGCTTTCTCTAGTCGTGGCGAGCAGGGGCTACTCTTCATTGCGGTGCGCAGACTTCTCATTGTGGTGGCTTGTCTTGTTGCAGAGCACGGGCTCTAGGTGCCCGGGCTTCAGTAGTTGTGGCTCGTGGGCTCTAGAGCGCAGGCTCAGTGGTCGTGGCACACAGGCTTAGTTGCTCCGCGGCATCTTCCCGAACTAGGGCTCGAACCCATGTCCCCTGCATTGGCAGGCAGATTCTTAACCACTGTGCTGTGCCACCAGGGAAGTCCCTTACACATGGCTTGACTGGATTCTCTGCTCAGGGTCTCCCAAGGCTTCAGTCAAGGTGTCCACCATGGCTGTGATCTCATCTGTGATCTCACTGATTGTTGGCTGAATTCAGTTTCTTGAGGCTGTAGAACTGAGGACCTCAGCTCTAAAAGGCCATTTTCCATTCCCTGCCATATGGCCTTCTACACAACATGACAGTTTTCTTCTTCAAGGCCAGTAGGAGAGTGTCTGTTGCTGACTCTTATCTCTTTCAAGTTCTCACTTGATCTAGTCAGGTTGACCCAGGATAATCTTCCTTCTGTTAACTCAGAAGTCAACTGATTAGGGACCTTAATTACATCCAGGTAATTCCTTCTCTGGAGTGATATGCCATCATATTCACAGATCCTGCACACACTCAAGGGGAGCGGATTATATTCGGCATGTGTACCAGGAGGCAGGAATCTTGGGGGGTCATCTTAGAATTCTGCCTATCACTGTGCACCTTTGATCCCCAATAATTCACATCCCTTACACGTAAAATACATTCACTCCCTCCCAACGTTCCCAAGAGTCTCATCTCATTACAGCATGAGTTCAAAGTCTAAATTTTCATCATCTAAATCTAAATCTCATCAGCTAAAAGTCCAAAATCTAAATCAGGTCCAGGTACAGGTGCAGCTCCTGGGTATCATTTCAGTATATGCAACTGCTAGGACACCATTGCTCTCCATCTGTTACACTGAAGAGGCCATTTATCCACCCCAATACTCCCAACATACAGTGGTAGGAAGGCATAGGATAATGTTTATAGATATTCTGGCTCAAACAGGGGGAAATGAAAGTCAAAAGGAGTCATGGGTCCATAATTGTTTTGAAATCAGGTAAATGTTTGACTTATCTTGATTTAATTTCAAGACCTGGGAATAATCATCAGGGGCTTTTGGCTCTTTCCTCTGGGCACGTGGTTCCACCTTCTTGTCATCCTTAACTGTTTTATGAAAAGTAACACACGTTTGCAGCTGAGTAGTTTTGTGAGCCTGCTTCCCACCAGTAGAATTTTGGGTGTCCAACCTCCTCTTTTCATTTTGTTCTCTCTCTGTGTGTCCCATTTAGTCCAAGCTGGCAGCATTTCTTTTCTTTTTTTGTTGTTTTAATATTTATTTATTTATATATTTATTTGGCTCTGCAGGGTCTTAGTTGTGGCATGCGGGATCTAATTCCCTGACCAGGGATCAAACCTGGGCCTGCTGCATTGGGATCATGGAGTCTTAGCCACTGGACCACCAGGGAAGTCCCCAAGCTGGCAGGATTTCTGCTGAGATAATTCTCAAGAACTTTATGGTATTTCATGGATTCACTGCTTTTCACTCCATTAGGCAGGAGCCACATCCACTAGATCTTTTCAAACAAGTCCCTTTTCTCTCATGGCCTCCTGTTGAGAAGGCTGAGTGATAATGACCTTAAGCTTCCTGGATGCCCCTGGTGTAATCAAGAAGATCCATGACACGCACACACTCTTCATCTCTTAAAAGGGCCCTTTGTGTGACTGAACGTTCTGAGCTTTTGATCTTTCTGAGGTTTTAACAAAAGATTGTACAGTCACACACTCAGTCTTTTCTCTATGCCACATTTTCAGTAGCCATTCTGATTTTTAGCCTCTTTTGCCATCTGGAGAGGCTGAAAATTTTCTAAATAATTCAGTCCTACTTAATTTTTGTATAGCAGTTTTCCCTCTGAATAATCTCTCTCCTCTTTCATTTTACCATAAGCAGCAAGAAGAAACCAGGCAGCATCTTCAGCACGACTTGGAAATCTCCTTAGCTATATAACTAGGTTCATCCCTTAAAAATTCTACATAACTGCTGGCGACGATTTTGCTAAGCTTTCTGCCACTATATAATAAGGATCTCCACTTTCTAATAACATGTTCCTCACTTTCTTCTTAACCTTCATCAGCAGCATCCTCAACATTTATATTTCTGCTAACAGTCTGTTTAATTAAGGAAATTTAAGCTTTCTCTATTATGTGCTGCAGAATTCCTCCAGCTTCCTCCTCCTGCCCAATTCTAAAGCTGCTCCTACATTTTAGGTATTTTTTACAGTGTCATCTCACTCCCAGGTACCAAAATCTTTATTAGTTTTCTATTGCTGCGTAATAGATTGCCTCAAATATAGTGGCAAATATAGTGGTTCCTGTAGGTCATAAGTCTGGACATGGCTTAGCTGGGTTCTCCGCTCTGGATCTCACTGGCTGAAATCAAGGTGTTGGCCAGGGCAGCTATCTCATCTGGGACTTGGGCTCTTCTTCCAAGCCCACTGTTGGCAGAATTCAGTTCCTTGAGGTTGTGGGACTGCAAACCTCAGCCTCTAGAGGTCGCTTGCTGAGAGGTTCTCCTGCTGGCTTTGAAGAAATCAGCTGCCATGTTGTGATGGGCCATGTGGCTGGGACCTGAGGTAGCCTCTGGGAGCTCAGAGTGATCAAATTCATGTTGAATTTGTGGAAACAAAGACTCATCAGTATGATTATTACATTAATAACACTGAAGACAATGCAGGTGCATTTGAAACTCTGGTTCAGGGATGCCCATCTCATCAGATGCCTACCTCATCAGATGCCTACTTACCATTCCAGAAGATTCCTTTTTGAAAACTTGTAAAAATTCCCAAGAACTTGAACCTTCATTGCATGACAGTCTCCTTACACGTGAGTTGGGAAGATTTGTTTTATTTATATGGGTCAATTCTGGATATGTGTTAAAGGGAAATTTCCTGTGCTAACTAGCTTCCCTTTCCTCCTCCTGTGAAAGCAGTACTTTTCACAATTTAATGTGCATGGGAATCACTTGACATCTTGTTAAAAGGTAGATTCAGGTTCAGTAGGTCTGGGATAGGCCTTGAGATTCTGCATTTCTCACACACACGCAGATGATGCCAGTGCTGCTGCTCTGTGGATCAAATTTTGAGTAGCAGATTATTCAAGTGAGAATAAGAATGCAGGTCCTGGTTGCCTGGTCACTGGTGTCTATTCTCACACACACACTAGATGGTGTTGTCAGCTCAGGAAATATCACAATGCTTTAGTTGCAGGCGTGTCTGTTGATCTAAAAAAATCCTCCAAATCTCAGGTCCATGGGATGCAGACCTGGAAGGCACCCAGAGATCATCCTTTGCCCAGTGTAGCTGATGGGTGGAGGTGGTAATGAGGTCCATGAGGGAAGGGGGTTGCCTGAGATCACACAGCAAGTTAGGGACAGCGTTTTCTTTGTCAATACCTGTCAGTCTATGTAGTAATCAGTGTTCTAAATTTGGCCTGGGTGTGTTTTTCTTAAAGTGTTAAATTGGTACTCTTTTTTAAAAAATTGTATCTTCAAATATTGGCTTGCTGTATTACATTAAATTATAAAGGAAAATTAGTTTCCTATCTTGATAAGAAGTTCTAAAGACTTTGCCACATGGTTTGTTGTATCATAGCCGCAATGTTTATTTAGCAAGTGGGGTTGGAAATGCTGGCCTCTTACAGTCTCCTGATGTTTGTGAGATTTAGTGCACTGTACACCAAGTTTCTCACACGTATACACAACTTTAGAGTTTCGTTTTCAAGAGTTTTATTTTGTTTGCTCCTATAAGGTCAACTGAGCGAGGATTGCTGTCTCCTTTTTATTATCAACATCTGCTGATAATGATAATAATACCACGAGTTGGGCACTGCTCTAAGCACTTCATGTAAATGAGCTAATGTAATGCTGAAAACGCCCAGTGAGGTAGGTGTTGGTCCTCCCCTCCCCTCCTCCCAGCTTCCCCCATCCCCAATTTAAAGGTGAGGACACTGAGGCTCAGAGAGTTTAGGGAACTTGTCTCAGGTCACACAGCTAATCAGTGGCAGTGCTAGAATTGAACCCCGAGGGTCTTACTCCAGAGCTCAGTTGTAACTGCTGGGACCTGGTACCTCCTGGAGGGGAGGGGAGGCGACTTGCCCAAGTCAGGCAGCTCGTACACCCTGGCGTCAGCCCTCCCCTCACTCTTAGTCCAGTTACAGCACACTGCTGGTCATGGCATGAGAATTAAGGAGAGTCTGTCCTGCTTGGAGAGTACAGGGGTCACAGCAGAGCCACGTCTCTGGGCAAGTGCCAAGTCAGGGAGCAGAGCCAGGCATAGAGCTCCAGGCTCAGAGCCGCTGGGGGCGCAGACCTGCTCCTCCGGGCGCCATTGTCCTGGTGGGCTCCGTTTTGCCCACACCCACACTCTGCCCTCTTTCTCTTTAAAATGAGGCAAGAGTAGGAAGGCAGGATTCAAGAAGAGGGTGGGGGGTGTTTCTTTAGTTTCCCCTTTGAGATTCTTGCTGCAAAGCCAAGGAGGCCCACAGTCCGTGGCCAGATCCCCTGCGGTTGCCCCATCCAGCACTTTGCTGTCTTTGGAGGGTTTAAAGCCCGTGGGACTGAGAGTTCTGTCCCATCTGCCATGTCATGATTGCTCTGTGAATCATCTCGAACCTTCTTTTACAAGGCAAGGGTCAGTGGAACTGATGGCTCATCAGACTGTTAAGATGGTTATTTCAGTGTCCTAAAAAGAAATTGCCCGATGGGTGTGTCTATTGGGCAGCTCTGGTTATTAACTCAAGAGTGATTGCACAGCACCACTGGATGCTGACTGCCAACTGTTATAAAAGGAAGCAAGTTACTGGGTTATAGAATTTGCAGGGACTTTACAAGTCACGTGTTCAACTCCCCCCTAAGCAGGAGTCCCTCCTTGTCCCCAGCAGTGGCCAGCCAGCCCTAGCTTGCTTACTGCTGGGGGGGGGATGCTCCCCCCTTCACAGGTCATCCGTTGTGTTCTTGGACAGCTTCTTATGAGGCTGAAATCTGTCTCTCTGTAGCCTCCTTATTGCTCTGGACCCCCTGCTTGGAGGCCACCCAGCATGTGTGCTCTCTCTTGCCCTCAGAGATTCAAGGAGAGAGAGGATATGTGTCTCAATCTTCTCTCCTCCAGGCTGTCAGCCCTCCCTTCCTCAAAACATCATTATGGAATGTGGTTTTCACTGGAGTTCTGTGAGGGAGTAAAGATAGACGCTTGCATTAAATCTTCTGCATTTCACCGAAGGTCAAGACTCCATTCCCCATCCCTGCAGAGAAGTCTCATCTAGCTCAGGATCCCCCAGATGCTCTGAGGGCAGTGAAACGACATAAGTGGGCTGTAGGGTGGGACAGCAACAGCGAGAGAAATGGTATAAGAGAAACTTCATTTTCTATAATAGGAAGTCAGTAATAATGGTCTAAAACTGAAAAATCGTGAGAACCCAGGCCTAATGTGTTATTTGAAGTTCTGAGGCAAATACTGGAAGAAATTGCTGAAAATGTTGAGAGGAGCGGCTCTCTTGAGAGCCAGATCTGGGTAGGGTTGGGACAGGGACTGCTGATTTTATTATAAACCTTGAGTACTATTAGGCTTTTTAAGCTAAGTACATGTACTTAAGCTAAGTATACTTGTTGAAAATTATCTTTAAAAATTCTCCCAAATGGAGTCTGGGCTCAAAGTCTTGTTAGTAGGGAAACAATTAGGGGCCTAGGTTTGGCTTTATTTGGCAGGGTAGATTTAAAAGACGTTGGGATACGTAGAAGGACAGACCTGGATATAAATTTGGTCTGGTGAACTTGCCAGCTTTGTGACTTCGGGCAAGTTACTTAACCTCTCTGAGCCACAGTTCCTCATCTGTAAAATAGAGGCAGTACTAGGACCTAACTCTAGGGGGTTGTGAGGATTAAATGAGATGAGGCAGGCTCAGGGCACCCAGCAGAATAGGGGCTCAGGGACCATTTCCTGGCCACAGATTCTCTGTTGCTCGATCCCAGAGATATCCCGAGGACCAGAGCAGCTGTCAGAAAAAACACATATCTCAACTCCCACCCGCAGAATGTTTGCTCTTCATAGAAGTCCTGGATTCAGTGCCTTATGGCAGAACAAGCAAGCAGGAGTCCTTAGTGGCTCCTAGTCCTCCTTCCCTCTCCATCCTCAAGGAAATTAGCTTTTTTTTTTTTTTTTTTTTTTTTTGCGGTATGCGGGCCTCTCACTGCCGCTGCCTCTCCTGTTGCGAAGCACAGGCTCCGGATGCGCAGGCTCAGCGGCCATGGCTCACAGGCCCAGCCACTCCACGGCATGTGGGATCTTCCCGGACCGGGGCACGAACCCGTGTCCCCTGCATCGGCAGGTGGACTCTCAACCACTGTGCCACCAGGGAAGCCTGGAAATTAGCTTTTTAACCCTTCTCCTCTCATAACTAGTTCATCTCTGAGAAAACTTTGAACCCAAGAGCAGCAGGGGGTTGGGGGTCACTTCAGTCCAATCTTTTTGCCATGAAGTGGGGGCACTGCTCCTCGAGAGGGGCCAAGAAGGGGGCCACCAGACCAGTTCATCCTCTGTGCCTGCGGGTAGGGGACAGGAGCAATAGCCTCAGCCTCTCTGCAAAAACCCTAGCGGGCCACGGGATTGGGAAGACTTGGGGAGCTTGTCCCGAGGTAGACTAGGCTCAGCTCACTCCTTTTGGAACCAGAAACTGAGGCAAAATAAAACTGCCTTTTCTGGGTAGGATTCTGGACAGTTCTGGGAACTTGTCTGCAAAACAAATTGATTTATGGGGATCCAGCTGTGAGGAACTGTACAAAACAGGGATCAGAGGAGATATACTCCAGATGTGGCTTCATTAAGGTCAAGGGTAGAACAATGGGATTGAAAGACTTCCGAGGTCCATTGGGCCATGGAGACTTCGAGAAAGTATGGCCAAGGGCCTGTGGCTTCCAGCTGCTGATTCCGAGCTGTAAAACAGCTTAGAACTCATTCTGTCCAACCTCTTGAAACTACAGATGGGGACCCCAAGGCCCAGAGAGGGAAGGGGCTTACCCAGCATCACACATGGAGGGGAGACAAGGCTGGACCAGAAGCCACATCTGCTGCTGCCGGTGCCAACATCCGTCTCATCACCTACCCCTGCCTCTCACTCCTGCCTTTCAGAATCCAGCCCAAGGTTGTTTTCTTAATCAAAAGTTGAGGGAAGACTTAACTCTGCCACACTCTCATGGTAACTTGCCCAGTGAGGAGACCAGGCTCACCCTAATGCTGGGGGGAAAGCTCCCTCCCCACTTCACGGGCTGCTGAGACCCTGGGTGACACCTTCTGTTGGAGCAGTCGGTCCCTGTGCTTCTGGAGCTGGAAGTGGTACTTTGTCAGGTGCCTGTTCCCTGTCCTCTGAGGGTGAGGGCAGGATGGCCTCCTACTGCATTGCCAGTATTGGGAATGAATTTCAGTTTTTTTTAATGTAGTTTTAAAAAAAAATTACAGCTATTATTTATTTATTTTATTTGGCCATGCCTCAGGGCACGTGGGATCTTAGTTCCCCGACCAGGGATCAAACCTGTGTCCCCTGCATTGGAAGCATGGAGTCATAACCACTGGACCGCCGGGGAAGTCCCAGATTTCAGGTTTCTGAAGCTTGGAAATGAGATTCACATTTGGCAGAATCTCGAATCAAGTCTGGTCTCCCACTTCTACTACAGCATTCCTGACATGTCTCTCTCTCTCTTTTTTTAAAATTTTTAAATATTTATTTATTTATTTATTTGGTTGTGCTGGGTCTTAGTTGAGGCAGGCAGGCTCCTTAGTTGTGGCCCAAGGGCTCCTTAGTTGCGGCTCACCGGCTCCTTAGTTGTGGCATGCAAACTCTTAGTTGCAGCATGTGCATGGGATCTAGTTCCCCAGCCAGGGATCAAACCCAGGACCCCTGCATTGGGAGCGTGGAGCCCCAACCACTGCACCACCAGGGAAGTCCCAACTTCTTTTTTTTAAAAACACTTTTTTTTTCAGATTATTAAAAAATATATATGCTCAGCTGAAAATTTGGAAACTATGCAAGAATATAAAAGAAATCACTTAAGTTCTCACAATCTAATGACAGCACCATTTGGAAGCATTTCCTTCCAGTCTTTTTTCATTATTACAATTCCTTTTATTTGGCTGGAATTGGCTCAATATTAGCTTTTGCCAAATGAACATGGTTCTGTCCTTTGGGGAAATGCAGAATTAGTCTCCTTCCTCTGCCTATAACAGGGGTGTAGATGTGTGACAACAATATGCACCCCCAGATTCTTCCCTCCTCTGGGAGAAAACCACAACTCCATTTTAAATGCCAAGGTTTTTAACAGTTACGGTCATTGCCATTTATTAAGAGCGTGCTACTTAAAAGGCACTGAGCTAATATTTTCATACATTGTTTAATCTTCACAACAGTCTTACAAAGGAGGTATTTTCTAGCTTCAATTTATAGAGGAAGAAACTGAGGCTCAGAGAGAATGGGTCCCATTTGAACTGATGGGAATTGAGTTCAGTGAGATTATCACCTCCCTTAATCTGGCCTTTTTATCTTTATTAATGCAGCCTTACTAAAACTGCCTCTTGAATGCCAGACTTGCAAATCACACCTTTACATTTGTTCCTGACAAATTTATCTCCTTGATTCTGGCCCACAAAGATCTTTTTTTTTTTCTCTTGTGATAATCTCTCTGATGCAGCATGACTCATGTAGAATTCCTAGCAATGATTAAAAAGGAAAAGAAAACCCTCCTAGCACAGTGCCTGGCACATAGTACTCACCCAGTACCTGGTTGCTATTATTATTATATGAGGTGGGTGACAATGTTTGTTTGGTTACCTGGGTTTCCCTCTGTTCCCCACAAAACAGAACAATGTGCTAAAAGTAGCATCATGCTAAGGAGGGGTCCAGCCACCATGGTTGGTCTTCTAGAACATCCTTCCTTTCTAGCTGTTGGCAGAAACAAGAAGCCAAGAAGATGCTCCCTTGAATTTGGACCCTTCTGCCCCATGCCTGGCCCTGCCCTTCCCCTGGGGTCTCATCATCCTCCCCGTTGGTTGATAAGATAGGTCTGTCTTTGGTGAGAAGGGCCCCCTTCCCCCCACCAGCCTCCAGCCCATGACGTGGCAGCCTGCCTTGCTGTTGCTCGAGCTGCTGTCCCCTCAGAAGAGACGTTCCTTTTAGCGGGGTGGAGCTGTCAAAATGGATTTTAAAATATGGGTTGTATTTTATTGTAATTTTTGGTTGTTTTCTAAATTTGGTCACAATCATGTCATCTTGTTCTAAAAAGAGAGAGAGGAAGCAGCTGCCCTCTGGGAAGGCTTCAGAGAGGAGAAGGAAAGGAAGAAAGCCCTCAGGCTTCCCTGCTAATTGTTCTGCTTCCTTCCTGAGCTCTCGAAAGCCCTCTCTGTGGGAGCAGAAGGGACAGATGTGGACTTGAAGATGCCCGCATGGTCTCCCTGACCTGGGAACTTCATGGAGGGCAGACTGTCACTGGCCGCTGATGACACTCACCAAGGCTACTGGCCCCGTACAAGTGCCAGACAGCACAGACCCTGTTCCCACCTGGACCCAGGAGATTATGATTCAAGGTAGAAACAGAAAGATGGGAAAAGCCTGAAGAAAGGGCTGATCTTGTCTTCCTCAGAGAGGGGTGACATCTGTGCCATCTTGAAAGGCTGAGCAGCCTGTGGATAGGTAGGGGGAAGGCGGTCCAAGAGGAGGGCAGCCTGGCTAGGAATGGTGGGCAGCGGTGTTACTGGAATGTGAGGAAGAGAGGCTGGGAGGTGAGGCCAGGTCCTGGCAGGGTCCACATCTTGTGGGGGGCTTGGATGCCAAGCTGAGGAGTTTAGAGGTCATCCTGGAGGCAGCGAGGAAAAATGGTCTTTGCAGTCAGGACAAGACTGCAGCTGGCTGAGGGGCAGCTTCCTCCCATTGCATCATCCTCCCTTGAGCGTCCATCCCCCAGAGCTGCAGATTCTATCACATTCTGTGGTTTGGCTTCTGTCCACAACGCTGCACTGAACCACCCCTGCCAAGGTCCAGGACCTCTTGTTTGCTAAATCCGTTGATAAGTTTTCTTCCTCATGTTCCTGCATCTCACCGTTGCATTTGGCCTGGTCCACCCCTGTCTCCTGGCATTTTCTCCTCCCCTCCAGGTAGGCTCCTGGCTACCACATCTCTTAGTTCTCCACTCAACCCAGACTTCTGTGGGCTTCCTTTCCAACATCCTTGAGCCACATTCCCCAGGATCCTAGGGCACCCTTTATGTTCTCCCCCAGAGATTTCAAACACAGATGTGGCTTCAATGCCAATGGATACCTGTGTCCATCAGTTAGGAACTGTATTCAGCTGCAAGTATCAGAAACCTGAAAAACAGTGGCTTAATCAAATTCAAGGCTTTATTTTTGTTACATAAGAGGACGTCCAGAGTTAGGCATTTCAGGGCTGATTTGGTGGCTTTGTGGTGCTCTTAGGGATGGTGCTCATTCTGTCTTCCCATTCAACCATGCTTAGCATGTGCCTGTCACCCTGTAGTTGTAATATGCTCCCCCACCCCCCACCAAGCATTTAGTTTGTCGTCATTCAAGGAGAATGAGAAGGGTAAAGAGCAAAAGGCCTGCTAACTGAGTCTGTCCCCCATTAAAGAGCTTTCCCAGAAGACCCGTCCTGTTTCGGTATTAGTCAGTTATTGCCACAGCAACGCTCTGTAACAACCACCCCCAAACTCAGCTGGCCAGCACTCCAGACTTGGGCCAGCCGGTCTTGGTCTAGGTCGGTTCCAAGTGCACTAGTTCTGGAACCCAGGCTGAACAAGCAGAGATGAGCCGGGGAGGATTCTTCTCATGGTGAGTCATCAGAGCAAGCAAGCCAAACTGCGCAAGCAAATTTAAGGTTTCTGCTTATTCCTTCTGTGAATGCTCCAAAGGAAGTCATGGCGCTAAGTCCAACATGGGTGGGTGAGTACTCACCCTCCATCCCCAGTGGCAGAGAAGAGCACATGTTCGTGGCGTAATATCCACATTCACACAGTCTCCATCCAGTCCTGTGTCCTGTCACCTCTTCATTGAACAGGAGGCCGACAAGTGTGGGCTTTTTGGCTGGCACTTTGCCATCCTAAACAAACTCAAGGTTTTGATGGTGAGGAAGGAGGGAAGAACAGAAATCTGGTAGGGCACTTTGGCAGGACTTTTTTCAATAGTTGTGTCCCAGGAACTACCAGGTAAAAGATAATGAAGTTAGAGAACACACTGGCTGGCAGTGACACTAGTGACATTTATTATCCTTGGGAAGCCACCAGGACACAGAGACAGGCCATACCACAAGACCTGTGTGGCCACCGAGTCCCCTCCTCCTGTTGCAACATCTCACAAACCTCCCTTATTTGGTGCTAAGTCCCACTGCACGAGGCCATGGGAGAACGTTACCAGCAGAGGTGGGAGAGGTCATCGACATCATCCCCATTTGGAGTTGCTTGTCTTTCTGTCTCTAGTGAAGTGCTGGCCTGTGTCATTCCCAGCACATGCTTATCAGCCCTGAAGGGTCCTGGCTCTGTCACATCGTGGCCTGGCACCAAGACCTGGCTTCGATCTCTTGCCTTTGCTGTATCCATAGCTCAGACAGCTGTCAAATATATTCAGGTCCTAATACCAACTAAGGGAGAGGAAGGTGCAAAGCATCTAAGACAAGAAGAAAGAGCTAAAGCTGTAAGATGGAAGCTGGGGCATTGCCTGGCTCAGGGCTGCAGCGGCTGTCCCACCACCAAATCCTGAGGAGCAAAGGAAGGAAGAGACGTTCACTAGACTGGATGTGCTGTTCCTGAGATAGGGAGCCCAGAATGGTTTCCAAAGCCCACGGAGTTACTCGCCCTCTTAAGCCTTTCTCTTGCCATGTACACACTGGCAACTCGCAGATCTCCCCCCAGCCTGGGCCTCTCCCAACCTGCTGCCCTCTGAGCACTTCCCTCTGGTTGTCCCATCCACCCTGAAAAAACAACACATTCTAACCTGGGCTCATCGTCTTTTCTTTCCCCAACCTGCTATTCTTTCTCTCCTGCTGTCCACAAAGCTGGAAAGATGTGGTTTGTCTCCCTGACCTCTACTTCCCTTTACTCTGGCAAGAACCCCAGTATTTCTTCGGGATCCACCCCTTCCCCTCTTAGTCTCTGTGGTCTGTGTGACTCCAGCAAAACTCATGGATCTAAGTCAGTTAACACAACCGTAGCGATTGGTTCCGTGGTGAGCATGTGACCTAAGCTGGTGAATCTCAGAACTTTCATGCAAATGCTAGGACACAAGCTCTCGTTTGTTTCTGTTGGATTTAAACCTGGAAGGATATAGCTCCGAGAGGTGCTGGCTGGCAGCCGCCTTGTGGCCATGAGACTGGTGATCATGTTGTGACAATGCAGGAGGAGCTGTCAAGATCAGAGTCAGCACAGAGTACCTGAGTTACAAGAGATGGAGAGAGAATATACTGATGATGTGGTTTGAGTCCCTGGATCCAGGTGGGCCTGAAATGATTGAGATCTACCCTCATGTTGTTCAGTCATATGAACCAGTACACTTTCCTTTTCCTCTTTTTAAAGGTCAGTTTGATTAGGTTTTCAGCCAATTGTAACCAGAAGTGTTCTGCTACACCTGTTTCACTGAATGGCAGCAGCACTTAACCAAATAAGCCAGAAGCCTGGGGTTCACATTTAGATTCACTCCCCACATCCAAGAAGGCTCAGTCCTGGGCCGTCTCTTTAGTTTCCTCCCTGCATCCCATTGCTATCGCCTCAGGTCAAACCTATGTCCTCTCTTGCCTGAGCCACGGAATAAACAACCCATTGAGTGGCCTCCCTTTCAGACTCAGTGTCTCAATTTCTCCTTCCCACTTGGCAGAGTTGTCTTTCTAAAAGCTAATCTGACTATGGCATGGTATTCAACTACTCCCCAAGCTCAGTTAGTTCACATAAAGAATGACCTGGCCCCAGCCTGCTGCCAGTGGCCTGGGCAGAGTGGGTGTGACAGCTTGAGGTTGCCAGAGCTGGTCTTTGGGGCCTCCTTCCCTCTTCTTGGCGCCATCCCACCCTGGCACCGTCAGCTGAGTGTGGCACAGAACTGCTCAGATGGGCCAGGCCCACAAAACCAGTGGAACTTAAAGGTCTGAGAAAGCAGCTGGGAGGTCAGGCCCCTGCTGCCCAGCATCATAGAACCAGATCTCACCTGTGCCCAGGACCCTGGGTGCCAGGCTTCCCCTCTTCACTTACCCATCCAGCTTTACCACCCAACCAGCCCCTGGCTACTCGAAGCGTGAGCCATGGACCAGCAGCCCTGGCATTGCCTGGGAGTATATTAAAAATGCAGACTCTCAGGCCCCAGCCCAGACCTACCGAACCAGAATCTGCATGTTAATACCCTCGCTGGGTGATTCTCAGGCCCACTGAAATCTAGACAGTCATTAAGTCTCCCTCCAGGTCATTCCCTGGACCTCAGGACTGGGACGGAACAGCAGTGAGGTGTAGACAGAGGCATAGAGCTGGAAAAATCCAGCTTCCTTATCCCTCATCCCTGGGGATGTTTGTGTACCTACACTGGGGCTGTGGGATCTTAGAGTGGGCAGGGACCCTGGAGGTTCCCAGTGACCAGGCCACTGAATCTTGCTTGGATCACAGACACCTTTGAGAATCTCAAGGAAGCTATGGCCCCCATCTTTAGGAGAGCATGCATGTGTGTGTGCATGTGGCTGCCCTGCACACAATCACAGCTGACTGCACACGCCCACAGGAGCCTCCAGGTAAAAACTTCTGCCTTAGAAGAATCCTTTCTGTAGCATCTCCAGCCTTGTTGAGAGCCCTGCAGGCTCTCACCACCTGCCACACCTGCATTCCACTCTGGTTACCACCTTTTCTTGGAGCAGGTTGTGCCTCCCAGTGACTTCTTTCCACTGGTCCTTGTCCTGCTCTGCAGAGTCACACAGATGAGGTCACTTAGTCCTCCCCGTGACAGAGATGAGAAGATAAGGAATTACATCTACCAGAGTTTGCCCTTCTCCATAATGTTCAGCTGTGGTTCTTTCCATATAGGATGGGACATCCAGACACTTCCCAGCCCATCTTGGCCCCAGACATCCTCTGTTTCTCAGTGTTCCCATTAAGGGCTGGTCCCCAGAACACAGTATTCCAGGTGCAGCCTGACCAGCCTGGGGAAAGCTGACCACTCACCCATTTGTTCTGAACACTAACTCTGGGGACAGACATACAGCAGCAGATACACTGAGCTGGGGTTCAACTCAGACCCCCAGATCTCCCGTAAACACCTGCGTGATCTCAGCTTCCTTTTGTTGTAGGAAAAAATGGGGTGCGAGCGGAGGGTCACGTCCCAGTTCTTGAGTGAGTCCCTGGGGTGGGCCACCAAGTGAGGGTCCTTGGCTTCGAGTAGGAAAGAATTCAAGAGTGAGCCATAGTAAAGTGAAAGCAGGTTTATTCAGGGAGATACACACTCCCTGAATGCTCAGGGTGTGGGTCATCTCAGAAGACAACAGCAGCCCTGAGAGATACACATTCCATATACAGAATGCGGTGTGTCTCAAAAGGTGAGACTGGCATTGAGGTGTGGGTGTGGTTAGTTTTTACGAGCTGGGTAATTTCATAGGCTAATGAGTGGGAGGAATATTCTAACCATCTTGGAGAAGGGGCAGGGATTTCCAGGAGTTGGGGCACTGCCCACTTTTTGACCTTTTGTGGTCAGCCTCGGAACTGTCATGGTGCCTGTGGGCATGTCATTTACATATGCTAATGTATTACAATGAGCGCATAGTGAGGCTCAAGGTCTGCTGGGAGTTGAATCTTCCACCAACTTGGAGCTAAGTAGGTTCTAACCAGTTTTTGTGGTATCCTGTTCTTAATGGTTGTGTCATTCTTTTAATGGTTGTGCCCCGCCCCTTTCCTTCCGGTCTCACTTTCTCTCTTTCTAGCATTTGGGCGAGTCTAAATTGAAATCCCAGGCTAGACCGCACACTCAGGTTTCTGTCCTGTTCCTTAACTGCCCTCAGTGCCCTTGCCCAAAGGCGTTTCCACCCCCCAACACACCCCCACCAGCCTCAGTTTCCTCACAGGTTTGTTGGGATGGTCAAATATGTAATGAAAATACTGGGGCTTTGAAATATGGGATTTTAAAAAATAAATTTATACTTTATTTATTTATTTTTGGCTGCGTTGGGTCTTCGTTGCTGCGTGTGGGCTTTCTCTAGTTGCAGTGAGCCAGGGCTACTCTTTGTTGTGGTGCACGGGCTTCTCATTGCGGTGGCTTCTCTTGTTTGGAAAATGGGCTCTAGGCGTGCAGGCTTCAGTAGCTGTGGCACGTGGGCTCAGTAGTTGTGGCTCGCAGGCTCTAGAGTGCAGGCTCAGTAGTTGTGGTGCACGGGCTTAGTTGCTCTGCAGCATGTGGGATCTTCCCGGACCCGGGCTCAAAGCCATGTCCCCTGCATTGGCAGGCAGATTCTTAACCACTGTGCCACCAGGGAAGTTCCTGAAATATGTTTTTTAAAGTTTCTGTTACTTGTTATTTTGGAAAAGATTTCTGGTTGTTTCCAAAATCCATTTCCCCTTTCTTTCATAGGAATAGAACCTCAGCACACAGATGCTCAGCTTAAGACCATAAATCCCGGCCTGCCCTGTGTTAAGTGTGGCCCTGGGAGGTGAGGGGAGCGATGCACTCAAAATGCAGTCATGCTCTTCAACGGAGAGTGTGCCTTTCCTTGCCCTCTCCCCCTGCTCTGGCTGTGGACCTGGTGGTGTGCCATTTTGGAGCACAAGTATGAGTATAACACCCGTGGAATGGCAGAGCAACAAGATGGAAGGTGTCTGGGCCTGTGATGACTGCAAAGAGCAGCCTCCTCAGACTCGGGACGACTTTTATGTGAGTGAGAAATGAACTCCTATCTTCTTTAAGCCACTGTTATTTGTGGTGCTCAGCTCAGCCTTATTCCAGCCTGATGAATGAATTTTCTTGAGGCGTGTTAATTCTAAGAGGCAGGTGTTGGCTTCAAATCAATAGGGAAGAGTTAGAGACTTGCAAATACCCTGAAGAAACCTATATTTCCCCCTTTCTTTCTACTTTTTTCCTTCCTTTCTTCCATTTCTCTCCCCCCCATCCAGTTCTCCAACATTTAGTGGGTTATTCTTCTGTACCAGGCCCTCTACTTGGCACTGTGGATATGAGATGATTAAGGCACAGTATCTGCCGAAGCCTAGCAGTGGAGACAGATATAATGACTAATTGTCCTCCAAGTCCAAGTCACAAGATCACTGTGAAGGTGTGTACAGGGTGATGGGTGAACCCAGCCACCACTTTGCCTTGGCAGGTGGGAAGCAGGGGGCCTGAGTTGGTCCATGAGGGTTGAGTTGAGGCTCTCTAGAAAAAGAAGGACTTGCTTTGCTGTTATTGCCTTGTGAGAGGTCAACTTCTTTCTGACAAGCCCTGAGCAAGGAAGAGACAACTGATTTGCAAACAAACACCTCATGCATTATTTCCTCTGTTCTCCTCACATATTTCATCTCATCCCCTGAATGATATGCCTCCCTGTGTCACTTAATTTCCACAGGAAACTGGAAAAAGCAACATCTAAGTTTCCCCTAACTTGCTCCAGATTTCCAGGGTCAGAATGTGGACCCTGGGAGACACAGTCTCCGTAGGGTCAGAGGTGACAGCCCCAGAACTGGTGGACTCCTGCCGAGCCCGTGTGGCAGCTGGGCCGTCCCGGCGCCAGTTCCCTGCGCAATACAGATGTTCTGCTCGGCAAGGCTTTCACTGGGAGAATAATCAGTGGCTGAGGGGCCCCTGGAGAGGGGAGTGCAGGCCTCGTTCCCACGGGCTCCTGCCCAATGTGGCTCCTGAGTTTTCTGTTCCTGGGAGAGGGGGTGGCCAGCAAATGCTCCAGCTCCCACACCAGTTGCTCCAAGGAAGCAACTTCCTCACATGGCCCCAGGCTGTCCCCAGCCATGGGGACACTGTTTTGTTCACAGCCCAGTGGTAACGGCATTCATTTAGGGGACACTTTCTCTTCTGCTACCCACAAGGAAGCAGCTCTGAGCAGGGGAAGGAGCAGAGATGAGCCTCTAGGGATCAGGTTACAGCCCTTGAAAAGCCACCTTCTCTCTCTGAGTCTCAGTCTCCTTACCTGTAAAAGAAAATGGGCTGGTCCAGGTGGCATCCAAGGGCGATGCATGGCCAAGGTGTGAATTTTGGAGGCCAGCAGAATCCCACCTGTGCCACTTGCTGCGCTCGTGGTCCTGCCTGGGTGGCCTTGCACCTTGCCAGCCTTGGTTTCCTCATCTGTGCATTGGGGAGGTGGGACCAGGTCACCTCGAAGGGTCCTGAGGGCTTCATAATGATGGGAGCGTCTGCCTTTCATAAGGAAGCTGAGGAAAAGGGTTTTATTCTCTCCTCGTGGCAGAATATTTCTAATTCTGTGCCTGGTGAAGATAAGCAGGGTCATCTCTAAAGAACTGGCCTCCATGGGTTACCCTTCTGCCCTCTGGCCCCCACCCATGAGTCTCTGCAGATCAAAACACCATTTTTCTAAAGCAAGAATCAGATGACTCTTTGGGGCATCCTCCCAGGTCTTGTAGGATCCAGCCCTTCAGATACGGCCCACACTGCTCTGCCCTCTCACTTTCTCTGGCCGCTTTCAGGCCCTTAAGTGGTCCAGCTGCAACCTCCTTTGGCCCTGGCCCCAGTAGTGGTGCCAAGGGGTGGCTGGGGGTAGGGGTGGAGGTAGCCCCTCCAGAGTCTTCCTCTGCTCCTCCAAGGCCACTCCAAACTCCTTGATCTAGGTAAAAGCAGGGTGCTGTTGGTACAGGACCATGCCACGTTCCCCAGGTTGCCCTTTCAAGATGCCGCCCCCCCCCAGCAGGCCCCCACTACAGCGTTTTCTCTGCCTGGAGCACTCCTCCCCCCCTTTCAGATCTTAGCGTCACCCATCACTCCCTCCAAGTGGCATTCATGCACATCCTGCCGGTCCCCCCTCACTCTCCTCTCTCACAGCACCTGGTCCTTTTCTTCAGAGAACTCATCGCATTTGTAATTACACAGGTATCTTGTACTTACCTGCTTAATGCCTGACTCTTCCACTGAATTATAAATTCTAGGAGGGCAGGGGTCATGCAGGTCTTGCCATACAGTTGACCCTTGAACATGAGGTAGGGGGCAGTTAAGGGAGCCCATTCCCTCTGGGGTCGAACATCAGACTAAAACTTTACAGTCAGCTCTGGAGTTCCACATCCTCAGATTCAACCCACCATGGATGTGTAGTTGTGTAGTATTTATAGAAAAAAAATCTGCCTATAAGTGTACCTGCGAAGTTCAAACCCATGCTGTGCAGTGGTCAATTGTATTCCCATTGCCTGATACAGTGCCAGTAAATAGTTGACTCTCAAGAAATAATTGATGAATGAGTGAATGAATGAATCACCCAGAGAATCTAGAATTTGGTGGCAAAATGATGACAATGGGAAGGCAAATGGTTGCAAGTGATGCTGTGGTACCTGCAGGATTGAGGCACTAGGCTTTGGCACCAACACTGTGGGTACAGTCCTGGCCTTGACACTTGGGTCTCTGAGAGGGCAAAGTCATTTTTCCTCTCAGCCCGAGGGAGAAGAGTGTCTTGAGAAAGATAGGAAGGTCCCCTGTGTTGAAATGTTTCTGAGAGGTGCAGGGAGGAAGCAAAAGTCTGAGACATGTCTATTGATTCCGCCACAGGTTGTGGTGACCTTGACAAGAACAGTTGCAAAGGATTGAGGAGTCAGAAACTAGACTGCCGGGGAGTTAGCAGGAGGTGAGGAAGTAGAGACCGTGACTTAATGACTATTTCTAGACATTAGAACAGGAATGGGAAGAGAGGCGACATTAGCTATTTCTTATCACACAGGATCACATCAAAATCAATTTGGAAAAGTTTCTGAATAATAAAAATGATTCATTTCCTGGATGGCTAGCAAAATATGCATGCCTCAACTCCTTGTCTTACTTCTCTCAGAAAAGTAAGATGTCAGATTTGAAGGGATCTCAAAGGCCGGATGTTCCAACACAATCCTCTCATTTGGTAGATGAGGTGCCTGAGACCCAGAGAGGGGCAGGGACTTGCCCAAGGTCACACAGCAATTGAGAGTCAGAGCCGGATTTTAAACTCAGGCTTCTGTAGGCCCAGCCTGAGGTTCTTTTTCATATTTCATGTCTTTCTTTCCTCTGTCCTTTCCAAACAGTCTTTATTGGCTCCAGGAAATGGGGAGGATAGTTATTTTTAGTTTATTCAAAATGAATAAAATGGGTAATTTTTTTTCCCATATATCAGATCCAAAGTATGTCTTATGTAAGAGCTAAATGGGATGAGAAACGGTTCCACAGTGAGAACAAAGATTCCTTTGAATATTAAAAGCTCCAGAGTGAACTCCAAATGGGCCCAAATGACTGGGACCAGCTCCTAGCCTAGCTGACTGCAGAAGGCTGTGCAGGGCCGTGTGTGTGTGTGTGTGTGTGTGTGTGTGTGTGTGTGTGTGTGTGTGTGTGTGTGTGTGTGTGTGTGTGTGTGTGTGTGTGTGTGTGTGTGTGTGTGGTAGCAGGCTCCATCTGTGTGGTGTGATTGCCTGAGCGCCAGGACGAGCACCACAAACCTCCTCAATAGCTCTTTATTATTATGATTATTTAAAAAATATTTTTAGAGCAGTTTTAGATTCACAGCATAATTGAGCAGAAGGTACAGAGATATTTCCCATATACCCTCTGCCCCTACACATGCACAGCCTCCCTCACTGTCAGCACCCAGCACCAGAGTTATGCAGTTGGCCCTTGGACGACGTGGGCTGGAACTACATGGGTCTACTTATGCATGGATTTTTTTCAATAGTACATACTATAGTACTGTAGGATCACCAGATATGGAACCACAGAAAACAGAGGAACCTTGGATATGGAGGGCTGACTATAAGTTATACTCGGAGTTTCAAATATGCACAGGGTCAGCGCCCCTAACCCCTCCGTTGTTCAAGGGTCAACTGTATATTTGTTGCAATGGAAGAACGTACCCTGACACATCATTATCACCCAGAGTCCATAGTTTACACTAGGGTTCACTCTTGGTGTTGTATGTTCTAGGGGTTTTGACAAATGTATAATGATGTGACCCTGTACCTTCTCAATACCTCTTTATTATTATTATGGTAAAGTACACAAAAAAATTTACCATCCTAACCATTTTTAAGGGTGCAGTTCAATGGCATTATTCACATTGTTGTGCAGACATCACCACTATTCATCTCCAAAACGCTTCTCATCTTGCAAAACTGAAACTCTATACCCATCAAATGCTAGCTCTCCGTTATCCGCAGCCCCTGGCAACCCCCATTCTGCTTTCTGTCTCCGTGACTTTGACACTTGAGCTCTGTCACAGAAGTGGAATCCTACAGTATTTGTCCTTTTGTGACTGGCTTGCTTCACTTTCAGTCCCTCTCTGCATGTGCTCCCTGCACCCCAGTTCCACCATTAGAAAGCCTCACCTCTGGCAGAGGATTTGAGTCTCTGCTGAGGAGGGGCACACGCCCTGGGAAGAAAACACTTCAGGCATTACTGACACTTTTTCTTTAATGCCAATCAGTGGATGATTTCTTGAGAGCAGGTTTCGATGGGGGTAGGGTGACCCTGGTTGAAAGCACTAGGTGAATAAGAGGGAGAGACATTAATGACAGAAAAAAGTTTTCCTGCCTGAAAAAAAATGTTGTTAGGATGATTATAAATGAACCTGTATAGTTGTTTTCATAACATAGCCACCACCTAAATTTATGTCTCTGGGTCTGTTGACCTCATGTCTTGATCTGACTTAATTCCTTGGGGTGTCATGGCTGAGGCACCCTCTAATGACTGCTAGTGATAATCACCATAATACCTTTGTGTTTGGTTGCAGTCTCTAAATTAGCACACATTTTTTAAAATTTATTTTTTTGATTGAAGTATAGTTGATTTACAATGTTGTGTTAGTTTCAGGTATACAGCAAAGTGATTCAGTTATATATGTATATATGTATTATATATATATTCTTTATCATTGTTTGTTATTACAAGATATTGAATATAGTTCCCTGTGCTATACAGTAGGTCCTTGCTGTTTATCTATTTTTTTATTTCTATCCATTTATTTGATCAAAATGGCAGTGGTGTGAAGTAGTTAGAATATGACTTATTATCTCTATTTTTCAGGTGGGGAAACTGAGGCTCAGTGGGGAAAGGGACCTTCTCTATTTGTTGGTAGAACTGGATCAAACCCAAGTCTTTAGTCCAGGGCTCTTCTCATGGCTCCACATTTTGCTGGCATTTATTAACCTAACAATGTCTAAGGATAACTGTTATTTGCAAACACATGGTCCTCTCCCCACCCCCATCCCCAGCCTTCCACTTGACCCAATCCTTCTCCAAGAATGATGCATCACCATCCAGATGCTCAAATTAGAAATCCAGGAGTTGTCCTTGATATTTCCCTCTCTCTTGCTCCATATCCAATCTTCAGTTAAATACTGTGGTTTTTAATTCCTAAATATGTTTTCAGTATACCCACTTCTCTGTAGTTCTGGACCCCCATAGTCTAGGCCTCTATCTCTCACCTGGAGTTGGCCCTTTATATTGTTATGCTGTCCTTTCTGCTCACCTGTTCCTCTGCGATTTCTTGGGAAATGTGGATTTGAACAATGTTAATCGGGTTTCTGTGTTATAGGATTTCTCTTTGGTATGATAATCATGGTCACAGTGACTCTTCAAGGTGAGGGATCAAGCATTTTGCAAGCCCCAAACTTTCTTGGTCATTCCTGGACTCCTGCAGTCCATTCTCCCAACTGAAGCCAAAGAGTTGTCTGCTAACTGCAATCTTGATCGTGCTGCCTGCCCTTCCCACACCTCTCCTGCGACCCTGGCCTTTCTGCTTCTCTGACATGTGTAGGACACACCATCAGTGCCCCACGCAGACCCCTTCTCCAGTCTCCTGCATCTATCTTCAGCTGCAGCAGCAGCACTGACTGCTGACACCACAGCTGCCTCTTCTGGGGAGCCACCTACCAGGGAGGTCACATTCCCCCATCCTCCACAAGCATCTCCTAACCATGATCTGGGTGGGTTCACAAAAGGCCGCCCACCCTCACCTCGAGGAGAGAAACTTTGCTGTGCAATTTATGCTCCTGAGCCAGCTGTGGATCAGGAACCAGTTAGACTTCACCAGAGAGCACCTCCTCGCTCTTGTTCTGCTTCCCTCACTCCTTGTAGGTTTTTCCTGTCCAGCACTCCCTGGATACTTCCCTCTGTCAGCCTCCACCCTTCAGGAGCCCACCCTAAGACACCAGCCGCCCCTCAGCCACCAGATGGGTCCTCGCACACTATCCCTCACTCCCGTGCCTCATTCTCTCATAAAGCAGGTCTGTCTCCCCTGTGACGCTACCAGTTCCACCAGGGACCATGTATGTTGCTGTCCACAGCTCCATCCCCCATGCCTGGGAGGTGCTCAAGATTTGCCAAATGAAGTTAGAAAGCATCATAGATATTCAGAATGCCAATGAGAAATATTCATAAAATATGGCAGGCAGCAAGTTAACATCTAGAATATATTAAAACTTTTACCAATAAGAAGAGGCAAATGTGTTAATACAAAAAAAAAAAACCATGATCGGACAATTCATGCACACAAATGGAGATGATTGCTACATCCATGGGAAAATATGTTAATCAGAAAATAGCAAATTAAAACAAAAGTTGAAAGAACACTTTTTGACTACTGTGTTACCCAAGGTTGATTCTTAAAAGAGCATCATGCTGATGAGGGGAGGAGGAGCCAGGCATTCTCATACATGGCTAGTGGGAAGATAAGTTGGTACCATGTTAGAATATAGCTCCCTAGGGCAGAAAGTTTGTCTCATTTTCTGTGGCCTCTCCAGTGGCCAGAACCATGCTTGGCACTGGGCACCAAATTAATATTTGTTGAACAAATAGAAGGCAATTTGGCAATATCTATCAAGAACCTTAAGTTTTTCATACCCCTTGGTTTAGTAATTTTACTTCAAAAAGAGACCCTTAGAGAGTAGGACAAAGATATTTGTATCAAGACATTTTACACATTCATTTATAAAATCAGAAGACTAGAAACAGCCTGAGTGTCCACAGCCTGATGACTAGTTAAATTAATTATGGCACATCCATGCTGATCAATCTGATATAAATGATAAAAATGATGTATTTGAAGAATACTATGTATATAGGATTAAACTACTGACAAATGCTAAATGAAAAAATAATATAAAATTCTATATACAGTGTGACCTCAATTTTTGTTACAAAAAAACAAACTGAGTTGTTAATGGTGGGTTATAGTGATTTTTATTTCTTTATTTTTCTCCTTATTTTCCAAAATTTCAGCAATGAATATGTATTACTTTTATAGTCAGAAAAAAAAGCTTTGAAAAAGAGATCGTGGTTAATAACAAAATTGTGGGCATCCAGGAAAGTAGAAATGACTGGTAATCTTATTTTTCCCATTAATACTTCATAACAGATGATTTTACGGTGGGTTAGGGAACATAACCCTGATTGAATTAGTCTGGTTTTACTTAGACAACAATGAGAAGTAAATTTCGTGCTGTTGGAGACACTTGGTATTGTTTTCATGTTCTTAGTATATATTTTTCCATGACCTGGAGAATCTTAAAAATATTGGCTCCAGGGCTGGTCAAATTCTTTCTAAAAGAATTTCGCAACTCCTTTGACTGGAATTGATTTCTCCTGTGGCTCCTCGGATCTGTAAAAGGCATCAGGATGCGACATGTTCGTTGACCTTTATTCTTTGCCTTGGCTAGACAATTTCCCTATGGCTGGCTCAAGGTTTTCAAGAGGAAGGCAATTAAATGACCTAGCACAATTGCCTGGATTCTCAGCCCTGACCTTATCTTGATTAGGAGGAAGTGGATAGCTAGTCGTTCCAAATTTAGAGAATAGAAGAGAGCCAGATGTTTGAGACTATCACGTGGAGGAAGCCTTAACCCTTTAGGGCGTTTGTCCCACTCACCACTTCTCAGATATCTGCTTGTGCCCATCTTGACACAGAGCAAAGGAGTTTTGATTTCCATTTTCCCCTTCCCAAAAAATTTTTCCTGGCTTCTAAGTCCATGGCAAACCTCATTCTAAGTATTGAAAGGACTCAGACCACATCTGCTAGCTTATTATTATTATTATTATTATTTTTGGCCGCATGGCACAGATTGTGGGATCTTAGTTTCCCGACCAGGGATTGAACCCAGGCCCTCGCAATGAAATTTCCGAGTCCTACCCACTGGACTGCTAGGGAATTCGCCTGTTGGCCTATGTTAAACCTTCATCATCTCTAAGATCAAGTCCAGGATTCAGAGCCTGGTAGTCAAGGCTCTTTACCATCTGGCCGCTCCCTCCTTCTCCTACCATTCATTCTCACTACAGTGAGAGAACAGCATTTAAGAGAGCAAACTACAGGCAGTTGACACAGATTTGGCCCCTAGGATAGTGGGGAGAAAGACATGAAGAAGGAGAGTACATTCATCTGATAGAGATCTGGGTTTGAAGACCAGATACACCTCTTACTAGCCGTGTGATCTTGGGCAAGTTATTTCACACCTCTGTGTTTAGTCATTTCCTATTAAAGGGGGATAATAATAATATTAACAATAATGATAATACCAAATCCATAAGGTTTATATGAGCCTTATCATCATCATCACTGCATATAAGTAAAGCACTCAGTACAGTGCCTCCCACATAGTTAGTAGCTAATACACATTAATTCTTCTTTTCTCTTACTCATTCACTTGGAAAAAGTTTGCCAAGTTCTGAGTAGGTGCTGGAAATTCAGAAGGGGATAATGCACAGCTTGACCCCAAGAAATCCATATTTTAGTGATGGAGACTCAGTGGGAACAGGCCAACATAACCCAGCTCCAGTTATCACATTCCAGAAACCCTGGTCTCCTTCCCTTTCCCAAACACACCATGCACCCTTATACTTTGTGCCTTTGCTCACCTGTTCCTTGTGTCAGAAAAGCTTCCCCTCCCTCCTCTGCCATTTGAAGACTTTCAAGATGCAGCTTAAATGGCATCAACATTGTGAAGCCTTCCTGACACCCAAATTATGACCTCGCCTTTGTCTCCACGGTGCTCTGCACAAACTTTCTGACTCTAGCCTTCCCCTTCTGTCAGGGCTGGTCAAATAGGAACGTCTCCCAATAGACTGGGAGCCTCTTGAAGGCGAATATATGCTTGATCCATTTCCATGTCTTAACGTCAGCACAGGGCCAGGCACACTGTAGATGTTTAAGAAGTGTTTGTTGGTTGAATGAGTGAATGAATGAATTAAAGGGCACCTGACATCATAGGAGAAACTGCTGCATTGACAGGGGAGACAAGGAGGAAGGATGCTTCCTTTCTGCTACAGTATTTTATCTGCTCTGCAGATAGTTGGGTCCCTCCTACTAATTCCATCTATGGACAAGGATAAGTTTACTTAGTCATAGGAAACTTGGAGAAGGTCCATGTCCTCAGCAGTGTCTGCCTGAGGAAGCTGTCCTGAGTGTGGCTTTCAAATTTCTGACATTGTCAGGAGCATCCTGAAAGGGTTAAGACCTTGTCCTGTTGCTGGTATCGTGCCATTCCATTCTCTTTTCACTGTGTGGGAGACTATTTAATTGGAAGTGGAGTTGCTAAGGCCAGTAGTGCAACAGAAATGATTGGGTGTACAACCACATGTGCTTTCAGGACTGGGACACAGAAATTTAATTTAATTCTAGTTTCCTCTATTTGTTGGGTAATCTAGGGATGACTCCTCCTTTCTGGACCTCATCTATTAAATAGTGATTGTGGGAGGCGAGAATTAGGGTGGTGAGACATTACTCTCTAAGGTTCCTTCCGGCTCTGATAATCCATGTCTGTAACTTACATGTTATCAGGTTGACCAAAAGCCCACTGACGCTGAGTTACTGGAAAGTGATGCGGGTGGAGTTCTGGGAGAGTGTCCCAGTCCTTGTGAGTTCATGGCCATGGTTTAGGAACCAAAAGCTCAGAAATGCTCTGAAACCACAGATGGCCAAATCCACCCACTGGAAGTTCAGTACATACTTACTCAAATTTGTAAACTAAAAGAAGAATTTTTTGAGTTGTTGGGAGTATGCATGGCTAGATATAACCTGGTAGTGGGTGTGTGGGTTGGCTCATCCTAATGCGGGAGGCCTTCTCTGGGGCCAGTGCCATAGTGAGGAGGCATCTCCCTGGCTAGCCCACCCTGGCCATCAGGATGTAAACATCCCTATAGTGAGTCTTATTCAAGCACCAGGTGTTAATGATACCCTAAGGGAATTCTTTTAACTCACTATGTTATAGAGGCAACAACAGGGTCAGTTGAGAACTGAACCCACTCTCGGGTGTGAATTGCAGTATACACTTCTTTAAAAACTTGAGATATAATTCACATACCATAACACTTACCTCTTTAAAGTGTACAATTCAGTGGGTTTTAGTATACTCACAAAGTTATGCAACCATCACCACTAATTCCAGAATACGTCATCACCCCAAAAGAAACCCCATATACATTAGCAGTCACACGCCATTCCCCTCTCCCCTTAGTCCTCAGCAACCGCTAATCTGCCTTCTGTCTCTATGGATTTGCTTATTCTGGACTTTTCATAAAAAAGGAATTTTATGACATGTGACCTATCATGTCTGACTGCTTTCATTTTAGCATAATGTTTTTGAGGTTCATCCACGCTGACTGTATACTTTTTGAACAAGTAAAATTTATATATGCATATCATCTTTCAGCTAGCATAGAGGCAAAACTATAGTTAGAGTTTGGTGAGATCTACCAACCCATCTTCATAGATAAAGAACCAGGCTAGCTAGGTCCTCCTTACTTTATTATTCCAGTTCCATTTTGGCCTTTTTAAAGAATTATGTATAAAGATCTTTAAAATTGAGTCAAATTGGTTGATATTTTCAATTTTTGTTTCATATTTGCTGGCAGGTTTAAGTATTTTCCCAACCCAAGATTATTTAAACATGTATATGTATTTTTTTGTATAGTTTCATGGTTTCATTTTTTCATTTATAACTTTAATGCATCTGGAATTTGTGAATGGTGTGAGGTAGGCACCTAATTTTAAGTTTTCCCATATGGTTAGCAAGTTGTACCACCAGGCATCATTTTCTAATGATTTGGAAACAATAGCATTAGCATCTACTACTTTTTATATATAGTTGGGACTGTTTAGGAGCTTTCTTTCCCACACTAATCTGTCTTTTCTTCAGCTGCTAGCATACTGTTAAATTTCTTGCCCTTTTATGATACAATTTAATATTTGTTAGGATGAGTTTATATTATCACTCATTTTAAAGCATGCCTAGTTATTATCATACACTTATTATTCTAGTTTAGCCTTATTTGTTAAAATGACATATTTATTTTGTGTAATGTGTATTGCTATGTTATTAAAAATGTTAAATTCTGCCTTAGAGAACAATAGAAACAAGCAGCTGTGTAACATATTATAGATAAAGTTAGTAAAGCATGTATGGGTTGAACATAGATGGGAAGGACAGAAGGACCAAGGAAGCACTAAATATTCATGAGGTCTGAGACATCAAATATGTGTGACAGCTATATCAGAGCTACAGTATGAGAGCCACCTTGGTGATGACTGAGCAGAGAACAAGAAGGTCTGGGTCTCTGCAGTCCTAGAATTGCTGCTACACCAGCCTGGTCTGCTCCCTCCAACTCAGGCGAGAGTGGAAGACACTTCTATTTTGTTTAAGCCATGATTACATGAAACTGAATATACCCTCACTAATATCACCCCTAATTTCATTTTTGTATTTGGTTGTCTGGTTTAGGATTTGCAGAACAGTGTTAATAACACTGATGGGAGTGGATATCCTTCTTGTTACTTATGTGAATGGAATGGCTCATTAAGCATCCCACTGGCTTTGATTTTACATAGAGTACATTTGTCACTTTAAGAAAATATTCTTCTCTCGATGATGAGGATGATGATGATGATGATGATGGAATGTTGAATTTCCTCAAGTGATTTTTGTCACCTATCAAAAAAAATATGTGGTATTTCTGCTTTGCTATATTGATATGATGAATTAGACTAATACATTTTTCTAAAGTTGAAACATATATGCCACTTCAATTTTTTTCTCTATCTCCTCTGTTCTCTTCTATATGTAGAAGCTCTATTGCAGCTCTTGGCTCTCCAACTTTTCTTTCACCATTTTTATCTCTTTAACCACTTCCTTTGAGTTCTGGGAGAATTGTTCATGTTTGCCTTCTGATTTCTTGCTCCTTAAGGTGTGGTCCAGGGACCAGTAGTTTCAGCATCACCTGAGAATTTCTTAGAAATGCAAATTCTTGGGCCCCATCCCAGACCTACTGAATCAGAATCTGCATTTTAACAAGACTCCTAGGTGATTTGTGTGCACGCTAAAATTTGAGATGTGCTGTAAAATCGCTCTTTCCAAGTTTCAGACTTTCCCCATTTATTATAGTAGTTTGATGATTTTAGTGTAAATTTGAAAGGAGAAATTCAGTGCGAGGCTTTGGGTCACCATTTGGGACCAGAATCCACAGGCTCTTTGTGGCAAGATGTGGGGAAGGGTGGTCAGCTACTGTGTGTGATGACATGAAATGAAAATGACATCCCAAAGGTCATCAAAATCACCACCAGGCATCATTAACCCAACAAGAAAGGGTCCTTGTGTTGCATTTCTGAAGGGCAGTGTGTATCCCCTAGAGGGCTTTGCCCACACAGTTCTTTGACAAATTTATAAATGCCAAGTCGTATCCACATGAAAGCCTCTTGTCCTGAGCTTATAGAAGGGGAAAGGAGGGGTTCCAAGAGACTGGTTTGGTGTCAGGCATGAATTTCCCTCTTTTCTTGGTGAGTAGAAGAAATTTCTACGGTCACTGATGTTCTTCAGGACCCCAGCATTGTGCCTGAGAGCTGCCTTGGAGGAGGTGGAGTACTCACAGACCTGAATTATATGAGTATTAGCATGTGGAAAGATTTCCCTTAATTTTTTTTAAGGAAAAAATTCATTGAATAATACCCAGTTCTCATCAGTCATGGCAGGATTGGCAGGAAAAGTCTTGGTAAGGCACAAAAAGCTATTGAAATGATTCTAAAGAGAACAAGAATCTTTAGGTCAAATTGGCTCATTCTTTATTGCTGTCAAACCCTTTATTCCCTGGAGATGGTTGAAACAATACCAGCACATAACTCTCATTGTGGAATTAACAAACATCCTAGTTTTCTTAATGGTTTCATGAAGTTATTGTCTCAACAGGAAATTCTGGGCATTGTCACACATTCTTCTTGTTTATTATTAGTAATAATAACTCTTTGCATCATAAATGGGCTCTAACCTTATAAGGCTTTTCCCCACAAAGTAGATCATTTCGTCTTTCCTGAGAATCCAGTTAGACAGCAGGGTGAGCAGGTGTTAATGTGCCCATTTCGTAAAAGAGGGAACTAAGTGTCCAAGGAATTAAAAAACTTTCTTAAGGGCATTATATACAGTAAATGGCAAACTCAGGCCTCAGACTCCTGTTTTCTGGCTGCAGGGGAGATCTCTAAAGCACATATGGCCAAGTGTCTTTCATCCTTAAGCTTCCCCATCTACTCAGTAATTTCTGCTTCTCTGCAGTGCCTGTACATATATGAAACATTGAGAACAATCTCCATCCATGTGTAAAGTTCACTCTCTGCAGTTTTATTTTGAAATGCAGTGTGTAACTTCAGGGAGGTTACAATCTTCAGATTAGATTCACATGGTCAGACATCTCTGGTTCTCTGTACACTGTTTAGATTTCCCCCACTTATGTCAGACCTTTGTTAAATTTCTGCTAAAGATCCACTCCAGTCCCAAAGAAGGTGAGATTCATTACAAATCAACAGGAACTGTTTATAAGTTATTTTTTTATTTCCTAAATTTGATTCATCTCAACTGATGGGAAGAGTAAAGTCATCTTATTTCTTCTCTTCTATAAACTATGCTTCTATTTCTCATCTTTCCATTAAAGAACTTACCACATTTCCCTTATGTTCCATTTATTCTCCCTTCATATGTTCTCTTTGCCTAGAATACCCTTCCCTTCTTCACTTCACCACATTCACCGTTCTTATCCTTAATGGGACCCAGCTCAAAAGCTATTCCTTTGTGAAGCCTTTTCAAACCCAAAGTTAGACATACCTGTGCTCCTAAAAGCAATTTGATGTATCTCTGCCATACCACGGACCTATCACAGTCTGAAATGTACTTAATTTAGCTCCATATACACTGGAATTTCCACTAGATTTGAAGCCACTTTGGGGGCAGGAGTGACATCTTATTCCTCTTATATCCTCTGAATTTGGAACCTGACAACTGACAGGGATTCACTAAGGGTTGATCCATTTTCCTCCACCTGCTGGCTTTAGTGCACTGGGAATTCTTTTTGACAAGCTATCACTTTAGTTTTTACAGTCTAGGTGACAGGAAAGTCTTAAAGGAGGACTACTCAAACTGAGCAAGAATGAGCTATAATAGCTGATCCTTTTAAAGGACAGGAGGTACACTAAACTTGATTAATCTTGGATTCTGTTCCTTTATGTCTCCCAGGTTAGAGCCATTTTAGTGTAGAGTTCTTTTTATCAACATCCTTCATGATTTTGTCCAGGACCAGTCCACCTTGAGGGGTTCGGCATTTTCTTTGGTACTAGGGCATTTTTTCCAACTCCTTCACAATTAGGGAATTAATACTCAATAGTTCTTAACCTTGGCTGTACATTTTAATCACTTAGAGAGCTTTAAAAAATACTGATATGAAATTTTCATGAAATTCCCTTAAGTCTTTTGCTGAGTACTAAGCTGTACATGCACAGAGTGAGACTCTGAGAGACTTGGCAGGAAACAGCAACTGGAGGGCTACAAGGTCAACAGAGATTTTGGTAGTCTCACAGCACTGACAGATACTGGATTTCTGACTAGCCATATTAGAGAGACATCACCAAATACTCTGGACATTCAGTTGAGACCCCAGAAAGGCTGTGCCTTTCTGTCTTTAAAATAAAGGCAACTGCCTGCCAGAAAAAAAAAAATGAGACTCTTTAAAAGGAGATAATCTAGACTCTCAACGTCATATCCACAATGTCCAGAAAACAAACAAAAATTACTGGAAACATGAAGAAGCTGGAAAATGTGCACCAAACTAGAAGAAAGAACAGTTAGCAAAAACAGGTCCAGAGGTGATAAGATGATGGAATTAATAGATAAGAACTTTAAAATAGCTATTATCAATATGTTCAGTAAAGGAAGAGATGGACATAATGAATGAACAGATGGGGGAATCTCTAACAGAGAAATGGAAACAAACAAGCAAAAAAATGGAATAGAAATTTTAGAACTAAAAAATATAAGATCTGGGGACTTCCCTGGTGGTGCAGTGGTTAAGAATCCGCCTGCCAATGCAGGGGACATGGGTTCAAGCCCTGATCCGGGAAGATCCCACATGCCGCGGAGCAACTAAGCCCGTGCACCACAGCTACTGAGCCCGCACTCTAGAGCCCATGAGCCACAACTTCTGAGCCCGTGTGCCACAACTACTGAAGCCTGTGTGCCTAGAGCCCATGCTCCGCAACAAGAGAAGCCACCACAATAAGAAGCCTGCACACTGCAATGAAGAGTAGCCCCCGCTCGCTGTAACTAGAGAAAGCCCACGCACAGCAACGAAGACCCAATGCGGCCATTAATTAATTAATTAATTAATTAATTAAAAAATATATATATATATAAGATCTGAAATTTAAAAATTCACTAGATTGGATAATAGCAAATTGGACACTGCAGAAGGAATAAAGAGCAATGGAAAAGGTAAATATATGGACACACTGAAAGATTTTTTCTCAGGACTTCAGCCAGGTGATTGAGGTCATCATCAACTGTGAGAAGTCACATTAATAGTCTGTACCCTTGATATGATGTGATGAGAATAGTATGTACCCTTGATATCTCTGTGGTCTTCTTCCTTAGAATTTATAACCCAAGTCTAATTGTGAGAAAAAACACCAGGCAAATCCCAACTGATGACATCTTATAAAATACCTAATACTCCTCAAAACTATCAAGGTCATCAAAAACAAGGAAAGTCTGAGAAACAGTCACAGCCAAGAGGAGATTAAGAAGACATGATGACTAGATGTAATGTGGTATTGTGTGTGGAATCCTCGAACAGAAAAAGGACATTGGATAAAAACCAAAGAAACCTGAATAAAGAGAAGACTTTAGTTAAGAATAAGGTACAAATAATGGTTTATTAAGTGTAGCAAATGTACATACTAATGTAAGTGTTAATAATAAGGGAAACTGGGTTCAGGATACGTAAGAGCTCTCTTTACTACCTTTACAATGTTTTCTGTAAATCTAAAACTGTTCTAAAATAAAAAGTTTATTGAAAAAACTAAACTGACAATAACAAGTGCTGGCAAAGATATGGAACAATTGGAACTCTCATCCATTGCTGGTAGGGATGTAAAAATTGCATAGTTTGGAAAACAGTTTGGAAGTTTCTTATAAAGTTAAACCTCTACTTATGGTATAACTCAGCAATATCACTCCTGGGTATTTAACCAAGAGAAATAAAAACATTTGTCCTCACAAAGACTTACATGTGACTGTTTATAGAGGCTTTATTCAGAATTACCACAAACTAGAAGTGACCAAAATGTCTATCAACTGCTGAATGGAGAAATAAACTGTACACATCCATACAATGGAATACAACTAAATAATGAAAAAGGAAAGGGCTACTGATACATACAAAACATGAATGAAAATCAAAAGCATTATGCAAGTGAAAGAAGTCAATTCATAAAAGAGTACTATATCATTCTATGTATTCAATATATGTAATTCCAGAACAAGAAACACTAATCTAAGGTAGAAAAAAATCAGAACAATGTTTGCATCTTGAGCTCTGGGGAATGATTAGGAAGGGGCAGCTGGGAACTTTCTGAGGTGATAGAAATGTTACATATCTTGATAAAGGTGTAGGTCACATGGGTATACACATTTGTCAAAACACATTAAGATAAGTAGTTAAGATCTATAATTTTCAGAGGTATGTAAAGTATATCTCATTAAAAAAAAAAGCAAAAATGCTGATATCTATGTCCCACCCCCAGAGATCCTTATTTTAGTGATTTCAAATGGAAGTTTTTGGGTTTTTAAAGTCTCCCTCAACCAAGGTTAAAAACCTTGATTATAGGTACTTGTCTAATGATAGGATCCTTCATCATTCCTGTTTGCCATGTAGATTCTCTCTCTGACTTTGATATGTAGATCATGGACACTAAGTGTATGGATTTACATGCTTACCTGATGGCCGGGTCCACCTGGGGATGGCTAATGGGCAAGCATCAGGATGCCAAAAGGCCCAAGAAGAAGATAGGATCAGGATAGAGTTTCCTGAAAGCCCCCCCAGCTCTTCTCTTTCTGCCTCTTCTGAGAATGGTCCTGCTTATTCAGGGAGTGGATTGTTATGCTGATGGGAGAGGTAAACTGGAAGGGGACCAGTGGAGGTATAATTATGGGGCAGGGGGAATTCTTACTCCATAACAATTTTGGAAATTTTTCTGTCTTCAGTTAGCTGGTTTCACATACACAAGGTCCCACTGGATTCTGTAATCCTGACCTTCATCCTGATTTTGTCTTCTTGGTAACTTCGGGCAGACTATAAAAAGAGAGAGAGCAGGACATGCCCATGTGTTGAGCACATGCCCTGTACTCTGCTGGAACTTTGCTTCTTCTTTCCACTTTGAGGTTAACACTGCAACTATATAATTTTTCTATTAGCTATTTTTCTTCTTTTGAAGCTGACGGGCAACCCATTAACACTTTTAGGGCAAAAAAGCTTCTCTTAAAACTTTATCCAACATTAATAAAACTGTATAATAAAAACTGAAATGATAAATCATAACAGTTATTCCATGGATGCTCTTTGTCTGATATGTATTTCAGAACACATGGCCAAAGTTTCTGAGAGGTCTCACTAATAACTAGAACTTTGACTAACAATTTCCTCTAGGGTGCACCAACAAATAAATGCATAGACTTAGACACTCCCAATTGAAAGGAATTTTTCAGGTCACTAGCCCAGCCCTCTCATATAGTGCCTGAATAGCTGCTAAGTGGTACCCAGTCTCTGCTTGCACATGTCCCCAAACAGGGAGACTTATAAGACAATCTACATACCTGTGAGCAGTTCCAACAGGAAGTTTTTCCTGGCGTGAAGCCACACCTGCTTCTCTGTAACTTTTAGCCACGGAGAACATTGGATCGCTTTTTCTGTTTGCTCTCCATGAGCCTTTTCTGCAACAAGTTAAATATCTCCAATTGCTTAAAACATCCCTCCTATGCTTTGAATTTGTCTGCACTCACCAGCTCGCTTTCTCTTTCCCTCATGAGTCCTGGTCTATTTCCATTCATATCCAACACAATTCATCTGAAACAATGTCACTTGAGTGCCTTCTCAGTGCCAGGCGCTAGGCTTTGTGCTGTGGGGAAGACAGGAGTAAGTCAACCTTGGCCTTGTAAGACAGAGAAGGCTTGTCTACAAAGGCCCTAGAAAACAGGCTGTGATAAGGGAGGGGCAGGAGAGAGGGACAAGTATCCTGTTTTCCCCCCAAATCCTCAGGCTCTCATCTTTTTATAAATTTATTTATTTATTTATTTATTTGTTTGTTTGTTTGTTTATGGCTGTGTTGGGTCTTCATTGCTGCATGCTGGCTTTCTCTGTAGTTGCGGCAAGTGGGGGCTACTCTTCACTGCGGTGCGTGGGCGTCTTACTGCGGTGGCTTCTCTTGCTGTGGAGCATGGGCTCTAGGCGCGTGGGCTTCAGTAGTTGTGGCACACGGGCTCAGTAGATGTGGCTCGCAGGCTATAGAGCACAGCCTTAGTAGTTGTGGCACACAGGCTTAGTTGCTCCGCAGCATGTGGGATCTTCCTGGACAAGGGATTGAACCCGTGTCCCCTGTATTGTCAGGCAGATTCTCAACCACTGGGCCACCAGGGAAGTCCTCAGGCTCTCATCTTGCAGTGCAGCATGTTGGCTAAAATATATGACTGTGCAAGCTCAAGGCATGATTAGAGTAGGCTGCTCATCAAATGTTTGATGAATGCAAGTCACTTGACTAAGTTCCAAATTCCTGTGAGAGAGTGTGATTGGCCCAGCTTGGGTCAGAGGTCCTCCTGGCTCCATCACTTGTCTGCAGAAGGGGCTGCATCCACTGGTATGAAGAGCCACACTTTCTGGGCTAGGAACAAGGAAAGTTCCATGAAATATGGGCATTTTCTCCATTTTTTTTTTTTTTTTTTTTTTTTTTTGCTGTACGCGGGCCTCTCACTGTTGTGGCCTCTCCCGTTGCGGAGCACAGGCTCCGGACGCACAGGCTCAGCGGCCATGGCTCACGGGCCCAGCCGCTCCGCGGCATATGGGATCCTCCCAGACCGGGGCACGAACCCGTATCCTCTGCATCGGCAGGCGGACTCTCAACCACTGCGCCACCAGGGAGGCCCCATTTTCTCCATTTTATAGCTGGAGAAACAGATTCAGAGAGGTGAAGCAACTTTGCCAAAGTTACTACTTGTTAATGGCAAAATTGTGGTTTGAATTCTGGGCTGCCAATTGACTCCCTGCATTTACTCAGCAATTCTTTCTGGAACTTGTTTAGTCATTCGCTTATCTATTCATGTATTCATTCAACTAGAACTTCTCTGGCACTAACCACGGACATGTTGTGAGGGCAGCATGGGATACAGCAATTAGCCACATAGACGTGCCAGGGGGACACCCGTCAAGAGCATAAGAGAGAGTTCCTGCCCTGCTCAAACACATGGTTTTACTGGAGAAAGGAAACATGTGGACACCACAAGTTCAGGCATTGTTGCATGTAATGACTCCAGGAGTGACTGATATTTCAAGGCCTAGAAGATGTCAGAGTAAAGAGATCTCTGAGGACCAGGATGGTTGAAGAAGCCTCCTATAGAGGCAGAACTCTGAGTAGGTGCCTGCGGATAAAGAGAGAAAGAAGGAAGAATCCCAGTAGGCAGAGAGTTGTGCTGATTCTGCCTCTGAGTGTTGCTCATTTGTATCTGCTTCTCTCCATTCCCCACTGTGTCCTCCCCTGGTCCGAGTCACCAGCTTCCCTTATCTGGACACAGCAAAAGCCTCCCTAGCCTGGACACAGGAAAAGCCTACCCAGCCTCGACACAGCAAAAACCTCCCCAACCTGGACACAGCAAAAGCCTCCCCAGCAGATCTGCCTCCCCCTTGCCTTGTTGTCCACGAATCCATTTTAAAATTCAATTGCCAAAAACTTCAAACATATCAAAAGTATAGCAAACAATGCAAAAGTCACAAGATACCACCCTTTTGACTCAGTAGGTATTAACATTTCACTATATTTGCTTCAATTCTGTCTTGTATAGAAATATAAGATTATAATTTCAGCTAAATTCCTACCCTACCCCTTAACCCTCCATCCACAGAGTAAATATTATCCTAATTTGGTGTGATGAATTCCCACATGTATTTTTATATCTTTTCTACTGATGATCCACAAACCACAAAGTATTAGGTTCATATCCTTTTGCAAGTTGCCTTTTTTCCCCCACTGCTCATTATATTTTCAGATTTGTCCTTGATACATGGAGATCCAGTTCATTCATTTAACCATTGAGTAGTATTCCAAGGTATAAGCAAATTGCACTTTACCGAGTTGTTCGTCTACAGATGCCTGGATAGGTCATTTCAACATTTTTACTATTACAAATGGTACTTCAGTGAATATCCTTACATAGGCATGCCTCACACATGTCTCTTTGGGTAGGAACCAAGAAATGGAGTTGCTGGGTTAAGAATACCCACGTCTGAGAGGATCAGACTTAAAAAAGAAAAAAAAAAAAAGAATATCCAGATCTTCAACTTTACTAGGTGTTGCTTAATGGTTCTTTAAAACAGTGGTTCAGGTTACAGGTATACATCCCATTATATGTGAGTATGGGAGTTGCAGTGGCTCCACATCCTCATAGATGCTTGGTATTGGCAATCATTTTTTTTTAAATCTGATCCCCTCTTGCCACGGCAGACAGAGGTATCTTCAAAATCATGCCTGACCATGTCCCTTCCCTGCTTATAACCCCTCCAATCCTCCCCCACTGCTCTCTATGTGTACCACCCAGAGTCTTGCTCTGCATAAGCTAGTCCATGGCCACTTCTCCAGGCTCACCTCTCCATTCTCTCCTACTCCAACATGCATGAGTGCACCCACACACACATGCATGCACGTGCTGTGGTGCAATCAAACCAAACCATGTTTGTTCACGTCCCCTAACCTTCTATTGTCTTTGGGCCTTGGTTCAAGCTATTCCCTCTGCCTAGAATATTCTCTTCCTCTTCTTCAGAGGGCTGATTCCTGCCAGATCTCAGCTTGATATTTCATCCTTTGGGAGGCCTTTGCAGGCATCCCAGGGCTGAATGGATGCCTTTCACATTACCCCAGCACCATTGGCTTCTGGCATCGCAGTTCGCAGTGCACTGTCTGATAGTTGCCTGTCTATTACTTCCCTGACCCTCTAGACTGTGGACTCCATGATAGCAGGGCCTGTGTGGAGCTTCTTATAGGAGTGTGCTCTGTGCCAGCCTACCTACTGAATGGATTTGTTAAATAATCCATGGGCAGGAGACAGGTCTGGGTGGGGCAGAGGTGGCAAGATGGGGGGGCAGTTGGAAATCAGACTGCAGAGGCATTGCGGCCCTATCACCTTCATAACCCCAATTTCCAGGAAAGGAAACCGAGGCTCAGCCAGGTGACTGACCTGTCTAGAGTCATGCATTTAGTGACAGAGCAGCTTTGATTCCCAGTCTTCTGACTCCATGTCCAGGCTCTTTCTGCTGCCCCTCAGCAGCAACCAGTGGGAAGGAGCCAGTAGAGAGGGAGGGACAGGCCTGCCAGGGAGGGAAGGCTGAGCGGGAGAGGGAGGCCTCAGGATCTAGGACGCAAGTGGAGGACTTGGCCCAGCAAATATGGCCCTGGATCCTCTGAGCCAGCAAGGAAGGAAGAACATTGGGCCAAATTTCCAGATCAGATACTTGTTCAGACTGTCCTGGGAGACTTGAGTGGGCCAGCCCTTCTCTGGGGAGGAGCAGACTTGTGGAAAGTAACTCAGCCTCTCCCTCAGCACCCACCCGACCTGAGTGGTCTCTTCCTGCTGCATCAGGAGAATGATTTCTCAAGGTTCCCTCTGGTAAGAGGGAGACCAGAGCCAAGGACAGCTGGGAGGAAATAGGAGCCTAATGCAAACAGGCAGGAGCTGGCCCAGGGCCGAGGGCCCAAGTGGAGAGTACACGGGTCAGGTTCAGAGACTCCATCCAGTTATTGCATGTCTAGAGGAACTCACGTTTGCAAGGGCAAGTGGACATCAGTAAAACAGGGACAATAGGGCTTCCCTGGTGGTGCAGTGGTTGAGAGTCCGCCTGCCGATGCAGGGGACACGGGTTCGTGCCCCGGTCTGGGAGGATCCCACATGCTGCGGAGCGGCTAGGCCCGTGAGCCATGGCCGCTGAGCCTGTGCGTCCAGAGCCTGTGCTCCGCAACGGGAGAGGCCACAACAGTGAGAGGCCCACGTACTGCAAAAAAAAAAAAAAAAAAAACCAGGGACAATAATACCCATGCCTCATGTGAGTATGGTGGGGATTAAGTAAGACGAAATATGTAAAAGGATTAGGGTAATGCTCAGCACATCATATCACTCAATCAACTGTAGGTATTATCTTCTTACAGGGTTGTTGGGAGAAATGAACAGGATTATATGGTGGACAAACCTGTAAAACTGTGTGAGTGTTGGTGAGCAGTCTTTTTTTGTCAGCAACTCGATAAATGAGTGTGGACAATGTGGGACATCCAGTGGACAGAGAGAAGGGGTGTGGACTCGCGTGACCAATCACCCTCCTCCGTTCCTTTGGTTTCTTCACCAGACGTCTGCAGCAGAGACTACACGAGTCAGTTCTGGAAACTGCTTAGAGATGGCACAGTCCAATCCTCCAGCTTCACACAAGGGAAACCAAGGCCTGCAGGGTGGAAGTGACTTGTCCAGGGCTGCAGACAAGACATCCTCAACTCGGATCTAACACTGCTCCCTCTGTCTTCTCAGTTCAGCCCAAGCTCAGGACATGGCTCTTTCAGCAAGGTCAGTGGTTGGCTGTTCTTCCACAGTTGTCCACACCCACCCCTAAAGTCAGCGGGGCTCCTGCCGGCTCTGAGCACCTCAGTCTCCAAGAGCCCCCTGCCTTGATCACCCTCCTTCTATCTTCCCATAGAGGGCAGTTGAAAGTAATTGAATGCTACTTCCAGCTCTGTTTTCCCCTGCAGAGCTCTCCTTCCCTGGGCCTCTCTTGGAGAGCTCGGGAGCAGGTCAGCGGCATGTATACACCTGCTACCTTACCCTGCTACCTTCCTTCAGCACTGGGCAAGTGCAAGCATTTCCCTTCCCCTCAGACAGAGCCCCCTCCCTCGTTCCTTTTTAAAATGACACCCCCGACCACACACACCTTGCCATTGAACTTGCCCATCTGGCACACACAGAAGCTCATTCTGAAGAACCTTGAGTATGTGTTCCTGTTGCACAGGTGGGATTTCTCTACTGAAAAACAGTTGCAGGAGAAAGCAGATAACAAAATTCCAGGCCTGTTAAGACCTCATCTGACCCCAAGGACAGGCTGATGTCCTAAAGGCAGATTGAGTAACTGAGCTCACATCTTACCAAACCGTTTGGATTTTACTTTCTGGGTAAAAAGTTATCAGTCTGTGGCCACCACAGTTACTTTGAAGACATGGACCATTCTTATTGCCTCTGGAAAGAAAACCCCCAGTCCCTGCATCCCATTCCCCAAAGCAAGGAACACCAGACCTCACCCATCCTTCAAGCCAGGAGAGCTGAGAGGCCAGCGTAGCACATGCTTGAAGAAATGGAAGGAGAAAACTAATAATATTTGTAAAGAACTTGCTATGTACAGATGTGGTCTTAGGCCTTTTACATATACAAGCACACCTGGGAGTTATCTCGGGTTCAGTTCCAGACTACCACAATAAACAGAATATTGAAATAAAGCACGTTACACAAATTTTTTGGTTTCCCAGTGCATATAAAAGTTATGTTTACACTACACTGTAGTCTAGTAAGTGTGCAATTGCATTATGTCTAAAAAAATGTACATACTTTAATTAAAAATACATTATTGCTGGGCTTCCCTGGTGGCGCAGTGGTTGAGAGTCTGCCTGCCGATGCAGGGGACACGGGTTCGTGCCCCGGTCCGGGAGGATCCCACATGCCGCGGAGCGGCTGGGCCCGTGAGCCATGGCCACTGAGCCTGCACGTCCGGAGCCTGTGCTCCGCGATGGAAGAGGCCGCAGCGGAGAGAGGCCCGCATACCGCAAAAAAAAAATAAAATAAAAAATACATTATTGCTAAAAAATGCTGACCATCGTCTGAACTTACAGCAAGTTATAGTAGTAACATCAAAGATCACTGATCACAGCTTGGTGCTTTGTGACCACCTAGAGGGGTGGGATAGGGAGGGTGGGAGGGAGACGCAAGAGGGAGGGGATATGGGGATATATGTCTATGTATAGCTGATTCACTTTGTTATACAGCAGAAACTAACACAACATTTTTAAAGCAATTATACTCCAATAAAGATGTTAAAAAAAAGATCACTGATCACTAAAATAAATATAATAATAATGAAAAGGTTTGAAACATTGTGAGAATTACTAAAAATGTGACATACGGACTTCTCCAGTGGCACAGTGGTTAAGAATCCGCCTGCCAATGCAGGGGACATGAGTTCAATCCCTGGTCCAGGAAGATCCCACATACTGCGGAGCAACTAAGCCCGTGCGCCACAACTACTGAGTCTGCACTCTAGGGCCTGCAAACCACAACTACTGAGCCCACGTACCATAACTACTGAAGCCGCATGCCTAGAGCCCATGCTCCACAACAAGAGAAGCCACCACAGTGAGAAACCCGTGTGCCCCAACAAAGAATAGCCCCTGCTCACTGCAACTAGAGAAAGCCTGCACACAACAAGGAAGACCCAACGAGCCAAAAATTAAAAAAATAAAAAATGTAACCTAGAGACGTGAAGTGAGTAAATGCTGTAAAATGGTACCAACAGACTTGCTCAACGTTGAAGGGTTACCACCAACCTTCAATTTGTAAAAACAACACCATACCTGAGAAGTGCAATAAAGTGAAGCGCAATAAAACGAAGTCTGCCTATAATATTGTGTGTATGCATTTGCATACAACAGCCCAGGGACAGAAAGCTTTACTATCCCTGATCCCCAGAGGAAGAAAAGGAGGTTCAGTTGCCTGATGGCAAGAGTAATGGAGATCAGATCTGAACGTTGAACTCAGTCCTCTCTGAGATCTCTCCATCCTGCCTTTCTGCACAGTGATGACACCCAGAAAAGGTTGGTGCTACCTTTTCAGAGCTGACAACTCTAAAGGCCCTTGGAGCTGGTCTGGCCACCAGGGGCTTTCTGATCTCCCAGATGCCCCTCCTTCCCTCCAGTCTGTCCGGTTGATGTCAGCTGGAACAGTTGGAGGGCTGGGCCAGGCATCCAGAGGTGAATATCCTGTCCTGGGCCAGGGGCTACTTGTGGGTAAGAGAACAATGCTGCTGGTTCCCTGGGAGGGGAACCAACTGTGAACCTGGCTGACAGGACGTGCTGGCTGCACAGGTTTGCCTGGTATTGGAGCCAGCGCGGTTGGTCTCAGGGAACTTGATGAAAATAATCAGCTGCAAACTGCTCAAAAACAAACAGACTACGATCCAGAGGTTTGAATAACAGCCCCCTCAGCCAGATGGCTGCAGGAGCCTTGCCAGGGAGAAAAAATGATCTCCCACCCTGAATTTCCTCTTTGTTCTGGACCCTGCTCTCTTTGGACGTCATTGGCTTCCCCCACCTTTCATGCGCCAGCCACCCAGAGTCTTGTGTTCAGGGAGCTTAAGGAAGCTTTCCCCAGATTCGGACTTCGGGACGGGGAATCCAGGCAAAGAAGTGGCTTTCTTGTCCCAGCATGAGTCATCCTAGTTCACAGCTGTCTGCATGTGGACCTGGAATGCTGCTTCCTCCTCCGAGGACACTCCCAAGAAGCCCGGGACCCTTGTGGGTGCAGAGCAGGAAGTCATAAGCAGGGCTGCTCTGTGTGGAGCAAGCCCTCTGGACATCCTAGTCCTCGCCAAGAGACTGTCATGTCTGAGCTATTGAAAAACTGAATGCTAGCCTGTTTCCACATTAAATTGCAACCACCCCTGGAGCAATGGTGGCCAGTGTGTCCTGCCAAACTCAGCCTCCCTATGGCTCCAGTAAGAGCATCGATGTAAGAGTAAGGCCAGTGTGGGTTTGAATCCTTTCTCTGCTACTACACATCTTCTTTGACCTCTCTGAGCCTCAGTTTCTACATCATTGAGTTTTAGTGAGAATAATAAATTATATTTTCAATGCATGCAGCACAGTATCTGGCACATAGCAGGCACTCTGTAAACATTGGGCAGCACAGTATCTGGCACATAGCAGGAACTCTGTAAACATTGGTTTCCTCCCTCCTAGCCCTCTGGTCCAGAGCCTTTTAGTACTAATTTCTTCTATTACCCACTCCTAAATGCTTTCACTGATCCATAGTCTAATATTTCATTCTTGGCTTTTAGCAAAGTTCCAGGTATAATCCTGGCAGTGTATAATTACATGAAGTCACATCAGTCTTATTTAACTTACAAGTTTACTTAGAACTTTCCTCCCCCTATAAGAGGTAATGACATTTTTTAAAAATCTCAACAAACAAATCTATGAATTTGTATTAAGATTATCAAACATATCAGTCAGGGTCAGCTGGATTTTGCTGCAGTAACACACACCTCCCAAATATGGACGGCTTAAAACAGCAAAAGTTCATTTCTCCCTCAAGCTATAAATCCACTGTAGGTTGGTGGAGTCTCTGCCCAACACTGACCTCTCTTAGATACTCAGGGTTCATCATCTGGAATGTTGTTGGCCCCTGCAGCTGGGGGAGACAATGAAGAGTTGCTTAGCACTTAGCAGAACTGGAGCGCCTCAGCCCTAGCACACATCACTTCACATTCAGCCCGAGCAAATCACATGATCTCACTTAACCTCAAGGGAACAGGCACATCCAATCCTATTGTGTTCAAGGTGGGAGATAATTGATGAACAACACTACTGTCAACCACTTGGAAGCTCAATGTTTTAAGAAGATTGGAGGAAACCCTGCAGGCAGGCAGAAACACTGAAATTCCACCCCTGCCATCCACCACTAGGGATTTGCTAGTCATTTGAAAAGTAGAATGTGCCCAGACATTTGCATAAAGAAATTCCTTTTGTTCCTCCCTTCATTCTATTTCCTCGGTCCTCAATTTCCAGTGTGCATAAGAATGATTATTTGACATTGCATAACATTGTATATACAATCCTAAAGTGTTTTCGAAGTGTTTTAAACATAGGCAGTTTTCCCCGTGTGTGCTGAATTTAGAACCTGACCTATTGAGGATGTGACTCTGTAGTATTTAATTAATACTAGTGCCTGACTTTATTGTTTTTTTAAAAACAGTTTATTGAAGTGTGATTGACATACAAAGAGCTGTACAACGTAATGTATACAATCTGATGAGTTTGGAGATAAGTATACATCCATGGAACCATCACCAATTCTATGCCATAAACATGCCAATCACTTCCAAAAGTTTCCTCCCACCCTGCCTGAGTCTAATTGTTCCAATGTTTCATTGCTTTCTCCTCTTCTGTGCTTTACTTATACTCTGAGGGGCCATTCCATCTCTGAATCCAATTGCAATTAATATTTTTTTTGATTTTGTGTATGTACTTGACAAAAAGAGTTTATAAGAACTGATTTGTACCCAAAACTCTAAAAAAGTCTTCTACATATATGATGTCATTTAGTGATTCTCACCATAACCCTAAAGAGTTTGTTTATTAGTGGAACATTTCCATTCTACTGATGAGCTAATGGAAGCTCAGAGAGGCTGAGTGACTTGTGCAAAGACACACAGTGCAGATGTGTTGAGGTCAGGTTTTTGAGCTTAATTCTGTCTGCCTTCAAATTCCTCAGGGCCACTCTGGGCACACAACGTTCCAGAACTTGGACAGCCAGGAATTCCTGTCAATTGGGCATTTATTCACAGAATAAGCATTTCCCTGAAGAGCTCTCCACAGCTGGCCAATCGCATGGCCCTGCCACATTTCGATCTAGGTGGTGAGATGCCCATTCATCTTTGAGGTGTGACGCGTGAATTGAACTGTCAGTGTGTGATATGTGTGTGTGTGTAAGCTGGGTTCTGTGGGGGGGGGTTGTGTAAGCCTTCCTTGATGTGCAGGGTCACCAGATAAAACACGGACATCCAGTTAAATTTGAATTTCAGATGAACAACAGATTATTTTTTAGCATAGTAAGTCTGTCGCATGCAATATTTGGGACATTTATACTAAAAAATAATTTGTTGTTGACCTGAAATTCAGATTTAACTGGCACCTTGTGTTTTTATTTGCTAAATCTGGCAACTCCATCTACAGGCATGTGTGTCGGTATAAATGGGCTTACTCGTTTATGTCTCATGTGCACCTGAGCACGTGTGTGTCTGTGCCTGTGTGTGTCTGTGTGCCCATGTGGGTCTGTGTGTATGTGTACCCCCGCTGCAGAGGAATCAGCAGGTGGTTGGGAACAAACGGCTCTACCACCCAAAAGCTCATCTCCCACCAGGCCAACCCCACTGGAGCAAGCAAGATCAGGATGGGCCAGGGAGCTTGGACCTTCTGCTGAGGGCAATGAAGAGCCATGGAGGGCTCTAGGCTGAGGAGGGGCAGCTTTAGATGTGTGTCGGAGACGTCCCTCTGGCTGTGTGGTGGAGAGGGCCAAAGGGGAGGGAGGCCTTGGTGAGAGAGGATGAGGATCTGGCCTCAGGCCTTGGCAGTGGAGATGGAGGGAAAATGGCAAATCGCGGGACTTGTTTAATGTTTCCACTGGGGCTGAAGGAGGGAGGAGTTGGTGGTGACACTCAGCTTTCTAGCTTGGACATCTGATGGACTGTAGGCTCCTTGAGGGTCTATCTTGCTCCCTTCCTCATCCTCAGTGTCAGGCATGGTGCCTGGCATGTAATGGATGCTCTCCGGGTGTTAATGGCGTGAATACATGCGTGCAGGAATGAGAGAAATGGGAACCCAGGAGGAGGCGGGGGAGGAAGGGAAGGTCTGGGAGGTAAGCTGACCTCAGTTACTTGGGAAGACCTTGGGTCTGAGGTGGCAGTGGGACATCCCAGGGCAACGTCCAGCAGGCAGTTGGCCATATGGCCAGCTTAGGAAAGAGGTCCAGGCTGGAGAAGCAAATTCAGGGGGTATGAGTGGGTGGAAAAGGTATGAAACCACCAGCTGGGATCAGCTCACTGCAGGACACAGTGAGGAAGGAGACGGCAATGGTGAAAGGAGGGAGCTTGGGGTACAGCAGCACTTAAGGAGCTGTAAGCAGGAGTCTGAGAAGGTCAATGTTTCCCCCTCACTGGGCTGCTGGGGATTAAGTGAGATACCCATGGCCTGGCAGCTCCAGGAGGGCCAGGTAAGGGTGATAAGTGGGACATTTAACAGGCACCAGCCAACAGGTGCCAGGTCTTTGGGCTCCCAGCTCTGCTGGAGTCAACTCTGGAGTAGCTGGATGTTAGGGGAGTGAGGGGAAGGAAGGGAGGAGGGCCTGGGCAGCTGGGGCAGGGAGGGGGCACTCGGAGGCTCAGGGCAGCTGCTCTGTAAAACAGAAACATGGAAATATTTTAACACATAGGACAGTGATATAGGGATATCCTGGCTGCATGTCAGCCCTGGCGACTGACAGTATGTATGTATTTCATTCCTGGCTGTGGCCTCATGTTAGAATAGCGCCCAGCAGTGAGTAAATGATAGTTCACATCAGGTCCTCACACAGTGCCTGGTGTACAATAGGCTCTCAAGAAATGTGCTTTCCAGTCTTCTTTTCAGGGAGTAAAGACGCCTCCATAGTAACACGGAATTTCCTCCTCTGAGCACGATTTTTCTATTTTAGGGAATCAAATTTCCTTCCACTTGGGAAGCCCTGTCTTTTCTGCCATTGAATTCCTGGGAATTTCAAAGGCACCAGGCTGCAAGCTCGCTGTGGCTCACGGGACAGTCAGAGCCCAAGTGAACAATGGCCCGATCTTGAGGGACAGCTCCAGTCAGGGTCAGCCCTCTGGTAGCTTCCCCTTCCTTCCGACACAGCTTAGTCATCTGTCAGGAACCAGGGGCTTCTCCTGGGCCTGGCACATAATCTGTGCTGTGTGAGTGTTTGCTGTGATTATTTTTGTTATTACTGTCCCTGGGCCTGGTGTTTCCTCAAACTGAATCTTTTCTGTGACTCTAAAGCTTAGTTTATTTTATTTTATCCAAGCCTCAGACTAATACCTCAATGGCTGTGGATCCCCAAACAGGGTCATTTTGCAACAATTAATTCTAACACAGTCTCTTTCTGGTGATTTTTAAATACTCACACCACAGAGGAAGGTAGGCTTCCTTCAAGAGCTCACTTAATGTAGATAAATATTTGGCCTTGTGGATATACAAACAGTCCTAAAATGTACCTTTTCCTAGGCGTAGGATCTCAAAAGGGTTTTCAGGATTCAACGCATATTCATTCAGTTATCAATTTGTCCACTTAGTTGTTCCCACTGGAATGGCAACGAGGGTAGAGCTTTTTGTCTGTTTTGTTCACAGTTGTAAACCCAGAGTCAGAACAGTGCCTGCCACATCGTAGGTGCTCGTGGCATATTTGTTGAATGAACGAATGAGTGAATGAGCATCTTCTCTGTGTCAGGATACCCGGCATTGGAACGCCAGACAAGGACACAATCGCCCTGCTGTCCACGAGCTTGTGGTCTTGTAGGAGAACGCTCCACTTCCCCCCAACATCTGAAATGCAAAGCAGTTCAACACAACTCCCCGTGAGATATGTAAACACCCTGTACTGGTCACAGAAGCCTAACAGGAGGAATGACACTGTTGTTGGGAATGCCAGTGAAGGTGTCCTAGAAGAGGTGGCATTTGAGTTGGGTTTGATTTCCGCAGGAGGAGTTGGCAGAAGGGAAACAGGATGAGCCAAGGTCCAGAGAGGGAAACGTTGTCTTAGTAGAGGAAGTTGCAGGAAGGCAACCTGGGTTGTGTAGGTCACTGTAATATAAGCTCCAGGAGGGCAGGGGCTGTGTCTGTCTTGTTCCTTGTTACATGACACTGCACCTGGCACATAGTAAATTGTAAACTGTAGCTTAAGAATGAATGAGTGATATGAGAACGGAAAGAAGAGATGGGACCTAGAAATTTTTTTTGGAGGTTTGTTTAGCACCTACGATGGGTTTCATCGTCCCCTTCCATCCTGTGTAGATGCTCGTGTCTAGAAGGAACCTTAAGTTCAACCCCAATCACCTCTGTAACACCCCACCAAGGGGTCATGTACTTTTGGTTGGTATGCCCCTTAGTGATGGGGTGCTCACTCCCTCCCACACAGCTGGCCCCTCTTTTGTGTACATCTGATTGTTAGAATAGCCACCTTACATTGACCACACAGAAGCAGAGGGGTGGCAGGGAAAGACCACTGAACTTGGCTTGGCTCCTGGCCCTGCCACGGACTCGTGTGGTCCCTTGGGCAGGGCTGGTGTAGCCAGTGATTACAAGTGTGGGCTCTGGTGTCTGACAGTTACTTGATGTGCAAGTAAGCTTAAATAAACTAAGCTTCTCCTCTGTGCCTTAACTTTCTTATCTGTAAAATGGGGACAGTAATAATAGTACTTTCCTCATAGGATCTTTGTGGGGGTCCGTCTCAGTACCTTATTAGCAAATTAGTAAGTACTCAACATAAGGAACCATGATTTGTAGTGTTATCACCTCCTTTCTGCCTCTGTATAATGGAACTTAGAACCCCTGCCTTGGATGTCTCAGGCGGTTGGGTGTGAAGAGCCAGAGAGAATGGGTGAGAGGCATCCACAGAGGGGAGGGTTGTGTGCTCTTCCCACCAGCTGTGGTGTTTGCCATGGGAGACTTCACCACATGGCTGACCCCCCAAATCACTCCCACCCCACCCAGAACCCGAGTTTTCTCTCTACCTTTGGTAGCTAGGTTTCTGCTTCTTGCCATCCCATATCTTGACTTCTAAGATGTATATTTAGAACAGGCCTGCAAGGAGCAGAAGGAGGAAATGAAGGAAAAGGAAACAGGCAAAATTCTCTCTCTCAACAAGTCCTTGGGGGACTCAGGACTCAGGCCCCTTTGCAAAGCAGGCTCGCCCAGCCTTTGAAATAACCACTTCCTTCTCTCTTGACCTTTTCAGATCAGAGAGGTGGGAGGGAGTGTGGAGGTTCAGTTCCCAGACGTGCTAAACAGGAGGCTGCAGGCTTTCCTCTGATGTTCCCCACTTGTCCAGGGGCCCTGCCCCTGGGAGACAGGACTCTGGGCTGTGGCTGCTCCTCCTGGGGTCTGCATTGGACTCGCCAGTGGCCCAGCTGCCGCTGACTATGCGGGTTTCTTTGAAGAGGTTTGGCTGACCTTCAGCAGAGCTGAGTTATTGTCAGAGCTGGAAGAAGTGTTAAGACTCCAGGGCAGTAGTTTACAGGCTGGGAGTCCCTGGGTGTTGGGTTCCTCAGACTATTTCCAGTTCTTTCAAAATCCTAAAAGAAAGGGCTTCCCTGGTGGCGCAGTGGTTGAGAGTCCGCCTGCCGATGCAGGGGACACGGGTTTGTGCCCCAGTCCGGGAGGATCCCGCATGCCACGGAGTGGCTGGGCCCGTGAGCCATGGCCGCTGAGCCTGCATGTCCAGAGCCTGTGCTCCGCAACGGGAGAGGCCACAGCAGTGAGAGGCCCGCGTACCGCAAAAAAAAAAAAAAAAAAAAAAAAAAAAAAAATCCTAAAAGAAAGAGTCCATAGTTCCTGTGTGAGGGCTCATAGGCTCCTAATAGTGTCAGGTGTCTCTGTGTTTCTGAAGTCAATTCAGGGTGGTCCCTGTGCACACTCGTGTTTGGAGAAAATAATAACAGCTTTTTATTGAGCTTCTCCTCTGCCAGGAGCTGGACGAAACCCTTCACACATTACCTCAGTGATCTTCAACCTGGTAAGGTGGGTATGCTTATGATTCCTAACTTGCAGATGGAGAAACCGAGGGTCAAAGGGGCTAAGCAAGCTCCAGAGGCCACACAGCCAGCCAGGATTCCAATCCAGACAAGCTGGTTCCCAGCTCCACCCTCAACCACTAGGAATAGTCTCCTGGAAGCTCTGTTACGTGCCTCTGAATATCGCAAAAGGGGCAAACACATTCGTCATTACTCAGGAAAAGTGCTGGCAGGGAAGACTTTTGGATGCAAGCACTCGATGTAGGAGGAATAATAACAGAGGTAGTGGGATAGTGCGAACCAGACACCTTGTGTTGTAGAACTAAGGCCCAGTGAAGTGAAGGTCTCGCCCAAGGTCTGCTTGTGAACTGGCAGCTGGGACAAGAACTTGTTTTATTTCAAGTGGACTCCTTGGGCCTGACTCCAGAGCAACCTTGGCTAGCCAGGAAGCAGGCCAGCAGTGGGTTTTTTCTGAGCTAGTGGTTCATACCTTTGATGGCATCGGCCTGTGGCTCTGCCGGGCAGAGTCTCTGAGCTCCCCCTGTCCTGGCAGGCTGCTCCCTGACATGGAACTGACCACAAATCCTGACTAATTGTCCACCAGTCCCCACCTTCCTCCCACCAGCTGTACAGAGCTTTGGCCTTGCCAGACCACAGGGCTGCTGAGTGCTGGTGGGGGCCGGTGGTATTCGTCTTCAGCAAACTCTTCCCTCACCACCTCTGTGACTTCCAGTTCCCTACTTGTGCACGTACTTTACAGTTCGCAAAGTGCTTCCACATCTATTAAGTCATTTGAGACTCAAACCTGCTCTAGGAGCTGGGCAGGGCAGGGATAGTGCCCCATATTATAGAAGAGGAAAAGGAAGTTCTAAGACGCAAGTGCCTTGTTCAAGGTCACACACTCAGCTAAGAAATTTTGGAGCCAGAAGTTGGAGCTGAGTCCACCCAAACAGCCTCACCCCTTTAAAAAATGAGGACTCTCAGGGAGCAGCGATGAGTAAGGTGCTAAGCTGGGTCCTGCAAAGCACTTTATATATAATTAACAGCATCACCATTAACCATATCTTTCTTTCCGTAGTACACAAATACAAGTACCTCAGTTGAACCTGTATCAACTAAGATTCCAGTCCTGCACTCTGAGAACTCATTATGTGATGCAAATACACAGGTGTTCAAGTCAGAAGTGGTTTCTGTCTCACTGTCACCCTGGAAAGATGGTTCATCGTCTGGGTCTTGGTTTCTACAAGTGGACAGTGAAGGTAATGATAACACTTACCTTGCTTCTTATAAAAACGAGTAGGACCATTACATACAAATTTCTTTACGAAATTTTTATACGACTGTTACACATGACAATGAATTTTCATAAGCAGGGAAGGCAAGGGAAATTTACATCTATAAGCTAATGATTATTAAGTGCTTCCTGAGTAATTTACATGGATCATGCCATTAATTTGAACAAGAGTCTTTAGGAGGCCAGTACCTTTATTATCTCCACCATATACATGAGGAGACTGAGACACAGCGATTTTAAGTAACAGGTAGCAAATGGCAGAAGCAGGATATTAAATCTTGGTAATTTAGTGCCAGCAGGTAAGCATTTTAACTGCCCAGGTGCCTCAGAATCACCTGAAGGCCTGGATAAAACACAAATTGCTAGGCCTCACCCCAGAGGTTCGGATTTAGTAGGTGTGAGAATATGATTTCTAACAAGTTCCCGGGTGATGCCTATGCTGCTGGATCAGGGGCCACGCTGTGAGAATCCTGTGCCACACAGAGCTCTCCTGGTACTTCCTGCCCTATAAGTGGCCAAATGAGGACCTCTGAGGCCTGTTTGCAAGGTTAGTTGGACATCCATGCACTAGATACTTGATTTATGTCACAAGATATATGTTATGCTCATGGACAAAGTAGATGTGGAGGCTGACGAGGCCCTGACTCCTTCAGAAACCAAGTTAGAGAAGTTGCCCAGTGCCTGATGGCCCTGCAGGTGCCAGAATCCTTGTAGCTCTGGCTACTCAGGTCCTTCCCCAGAGCTGACCAGCGGGAAGGAGGGCCACTGACTGAGGAAGGCACAGAGAACAGATTCATAGCCTGCTTCCTTGGCTCCTATCAGTTTTGCCCTTTAAGCTGGTCACACTCCCAGATTTCAGAAATCATCTATGAATGGAGAGATAAGGCATAGCCTGCGAAAAGAGAAAGCACAGACCAAGAAGATTTAAATTTAATTAAGGTTGATTAAATTTATGTTTTTGAAAAGGAATAAGAAAGAGAACTTTAGAAGGATACAAGCATTTCAGAAAATAGAGGTTGAGCCAAAAGCAGGGGTCATGGGCAGAAGAGAGTAAAAAATCAAGACATATGGATATCCAATTGTTCCAGAATTCTATATGTTGAGAAGGCCATGCTTTCTCCACTAAACAACCTTTACAGCTTTGTTAAAAATCAGTTGTCCAACCCTCAGAATGGGAGAAAATATTTGCAAATGAAGCAACTGACGAAGGATTAATCTCCAAAATATACAAGCAGCTCATACATCTCAATATCAAAAAAACAAACAACCCAATCCAAAAATGGGCAGAAGACCTAAATAGACATTTCTGCAAAGAAGATATACAGATGGCCAACAAACACATGAAAAGATGCTCAACATCACCAATCATTAGAGAAATGCATATCAAAACTACAGTGAGGTATCACCTCACACCGGTCAGAATGGCCATCATCAAAAAATCTACACACAATAAATGCTGGAGAGGGTGTGGAGAAAAGGGAACCCTCTTGCACTGTTGGTGGGAATGTAAATTGGTACAGCCACTATGGAGAACAGTATGGAGGTTCCTTAAAAAACTACAAATAGAACTACCATATGACCCAGCAATCCCACTACTGGGCATATACCCTGAGAAAACCATAATTCAAAAAGAGTCATGTACCACAATGTTCACTGCGGCTCTATTTACAATACCCAGGAGATGGAAGCAACCTAAGTGTCCATCGACAGATGAATGGATAAAGAAGATGTGGCACATATATACAATGGAATATTACTCAGCCATAAAAAAAACGAAATTGAGTTATTTGTAGCAAGGTGGATGGATCTAGAGTCTGTCATACAGAGTGAAGTAAGTCAGAAAGAGAAAAACAAGTACCGTATGCTAACACATATATATGGAATCTAAAAAAAAAAAATGGCTCTGGTGAACCTAGGGACAGGACAGGAATAAAGACACAGACATAGAGAATGGACTTAAGGACAGGACAAGGGGGAAGGATAAGCTGGGATGAAGTAAGAGAGTAGCACTGACATATATACACTACCAAATGTAAATAGATAGCTAGTAGGAAGCAGCTGCGTGGCACAGGGAGATCAGCTCGGTACTTTGCCGACCACCTAGAGGGGTGGGATAGGGAGGGTGGGAAGGAGGTGCAAGAGGGAGGGGATATGGGGATAAACGTATGCATGTAGCTGATTCACTTCGTTATACAGCAGAAACTAACACAACACTGTAAAGCAATTATACTACAATAAAGATGTTAAAAAAAATCAGTTGTCCAAATTGAATCGCCAAAACAATCGTGAAAAAGAAGAATAAAGTTGCAGGACTCAAACTTCATGATTTCAAAATTTACTACAAATCTACAGCAATCAAGACTGCGGTATTCACATAAGGATAGACATATATATAAGGGAACAGAATTTGAGAATCTAGAAAGAAACCCTCATATTTATGATTAATTGATTTTCTGCAATGATGCCAAGACTGTTTAATGGGGGAAAAATAGGGTCTTCACCAAATGGTATTGGGACAACCAGATATCATCATGCAAAAGAATAAAGTTGAATTCCTGCCTCACACTATATACAAAAATGAACTCAAAATGAATCAAAACTATAAGACTCTGAGAAGAAACATAGGGGTCAATCTTTGTGCCCTTGGATTAGGTAATGGGTTATCTCTCCATTTATTTAGATCTTATTTAATTTCACTCAGCAATGTTTTATAGTTTTCAGCACAGGTCTTTCACATCTTTTGCAGATTTATACCTAAGTATTTCATATTTTATGCTATTATAAATGGCATTATTTTTATATTTTAAATTCCAATTTTTATTGCTAGTATATGGAAATAAAGTTGATTTTTGTACATTGATTTGGTATCCTGCAGCCTCCCTAAACTCACTTCTTAGTTCTAGTAACTTTACTGTAGATTCCATCAGATTTTCCCCATAGACAGTCAGGTCATCTGTGCATAAAGGCAGTTTTACTTCTTCTTTTCCAATGTGGATGCCTTTTGTTTCTTTTTCTTGCCTTAATTAACTAACTAGAGCCTCTGGTGCAGCATAGAATAGCAGTGAAAGTGGACATCCTTATCTTGTTCCTGATCCTAGATGGAGAGGGCCATCTTATAGTAAGTAAGATGTTAGCAGTGGGGTTTGTGGGGGCCCTTTTTTTTTTTTTTTGGCGGTACACGGGCCTCTCACTGTTGTGGCCTCTCCCGCTGCAGAGCACAGGCTCCGGACGTGCAGGCTCATCAGCCATGGCTCACGGGCCCAGCCGCTCCGCGACATGTGGGATCCTCCCAGACCGGGGCACGAACCCGTGCCCCCTGTATCGGCAGGCGGACTCCCAACCACTGTGCCACCAGGGAAGCCCCTGTGGGGGCCCTTTGACAGAAGGAGAAAGTCCTCTTCTATTCCCCTTCAATTCTTAATTTGCTGAAATTTTCATCAAGAATGGATGTTGGATTTCGTCAAATGCTTTTTTGGTATCTACTGATACAGAAAATACAGTGATCACAGATGGGAGAGGGTCCAAACTCAAGAGTGGCCTCTGTTTCTCTCAGAATGAAGGAAACAGGGAAGAAAGGGTCCTGCCCAGTGAAAGGAGCCTGTCTAGGGGAGCTGGGCTTGCCCCACCTCTGTTCTGCACCCCTCTCCTTGCCTGGCATTCCTAGAGGTCAGATCCTGGCCTGCGAACTCCAGAACCAGTGCTTTTTCCTCTACACCAAACTGTCTAAAGACTTTGACTCCGGAACTCTGAATGGTCAAGGCCCCGAAGATGGATGGCCCCTCAGTAATATAAAATAGTAGCAGCCATTTACAGAGCACTTTTGGAACATCAAGAACCAGGGCTGGGACGAGGGTGAGGTAAGTGAGCCATCTCTGGATGCAGAATTTAAGGAGGTATCCACAGGACTGTAGGCACCTCATTCGCTTCACCCTAATCCCAGCCCTGCAAAGAACAGTGCTAAACACTCTGCTTGCATCCCTTCCCTTAATCCTCAAACGAGCCTACAGTGGTAGGCTATTATTCTTATTTTTCGCAGAGGAAACAGAGGACCAGAGAGGTGAAGTGACTTACCTGAGTGATAAGTGGCAGAGCTGACTTGGAAGCAAAGTCTGTTCATGATCCGTCTGTGCTCGTCATCAGTAGTTCTCGACTCCAGTGGATCAGAATCTCCTGGAAGGTTGGTGAAAACACTGATGGCTGGGCCCCATCCCCGAATTTCTGATTCAGTAGGTCTGCCGTGTGGGCAGGGGAATTTACATTTCTAACAAATTCCCGGGTGATGCTGCTGCTGGTCCAGGGACCACATTTTGAGAACCACTCATTAAATCTCCGGGGGCATGAAGATTCCAAGAGTAAAAGAGAGAAGTATGAGAAAACACTGCCAGATCCCTCTGGCTTTGAGAAAGGAAAGAAAACATCCATCTCCCAGGACTGGACCAAGAGTTTCCATGTCACTTCTGTGCGTGTGTTGGAGTTCCAACCCCATTCCAGAACGCCTTCCACAGAATCAATGAGCACTTACGAGTCGAACTGAGGGATGAACTGACCAGTCGTGATGGGACCTCTGTAGGGGCTTATTCATCCCAAAAGAATGCCTGACATTTATTCTGAACAGCGTCTTTCTATAAACCCTCAATTCTTGTAGTACCAAATGGTATTTTTTTCCTAAATATATTTCAAATATTTTCTAATTTATTCTTAGACATGTGTATCAGAGAGACATGGTTCATCAAATTTTTCAAGCCTTTGAATAAGGGCCATTGCAAGATAACAGGGAGGTGGGTGGGGGGAACCAAGATAGAACTATTCATCATGCTATAAGAAAAGCAAACTTAAATGGGCTTGGCCAAATATCCAAGCTTTAAACACATGACAACATTCCAGAGTTGACCCTAGTTTCTGAGGGGTTAAATTTTTCTTTAATTCCCAAATCTTTGGACTCCAAGACCCCCATTCAGCTGCACTTGGCCCTAAAGTGCAATAAGAAAAAAAGCTGATTTTATTCATTCACTTGATCTTTATCAGGAGTATCACAAGGAATTCTCAGCACTGCGGCCCACTGGAGTCACTTGGGGAGCTTCTAAAAATCTCTTTGCTCCTTGCCACATCCCAGACAAAGCACATCAGATCTCTAATGAGGCTTCTGAATCTTAAATATCTCCCTTAAAGTGAGACCCTTGCTTAGAATATGGAGACAGCTACTGCCCAGGGCTCTGATTGGAGGGGTGATGAATGGGGAGTGAACTCCTATTTGTTAAAGGTCTTCTGATGCCACTTAACAACCCTCTAAGACAGGTATTATTACTGTCTCTACTTTGTAGAGGACACACTACCGGTCAAGGAGGTGGAGTGACTTGCCCAAGGTGGCACAGCTGAAACTTAGAGCCAGGCTTTGATCCTTCCTCCTCGGGAGAGAGGAAGGAGGCAAGAGTGCCCGTGGCAGCCACTGCTTGCTCCCTTCTGCTCAAGGCAGCCCCTCTTTGTCCGTCCTACCTGGACCCCTGTGTCCGCTTGGAAATAGTTCATGATCTTCTCCAGTTCTGAGGCCTCTGTAACTAAAGTCAAGGACAGCACTATTCTCCCATCCCTGCCCACCCAGGACTTGCTGTTAGGTGGTGGATGACAGGGGCCCTGCTTGCTGGCTTCTCTCTGGGACTCTGGCTTCTGGCATCCCCTCCTTTCCTGTAATCTGACGAGTAATCAGCAGCTGAGGTCACCATGTGTCCTCTCACAGACCAGGACAGGCCAGGGCCCTGGGTGACCTGGCCAAGCATGGCTGGACCTTGTGCCTTATGCTGCTCCTAATGTATGCACAGCACCCAACAGCTTTTCTGCCCAAAATGGACTATGATATTTGTAATATGAAATATATATTTGATCTACATCCCCATTTCTGGCACAGAGTTCCTAAAACCCTTGGAATTTCCTGTGCTGAGAGGGATAAAGGTGTCTTTTGTTGTGTTAATGAAGTGACTTTTAGACCAGCACCTAAGAATGGGGGCTGGTTGCCAGTTGGAACTTTCAGTCCCACCTCCAGACCCCTGGGGAGGGGAGAGGGGATGGAGGTTGAGTTCTGTTGCCAATGGCCTATGATTGAAGCCTCCATAAAACCCCAGAAGGATGGGGTTCAGAGAGCTTCAGGGTTGGTGGACACGTGGAGCTCTGGGGAATGGTGCACTCCCAGAGGGCTTGGATGCTCGGAGCTCCACACCCTTTCCCCTGACCTTGTGCTATGCCTCTCTCCCATCTGGCTGTTCCTGAGTTATATCCTTTTATAATAAATCACTGATCTAGTAAGTAAAATGTTTCATGAGTTACGTGAACTGCTCTAGCAAATTAACTGAACCCAAGAAGGAGGTCGTTGGAACCTTCACTCCATAGCCCGTTGGTCGGAAGCACAGGTGACAACATCGACTTGCAGCGGCGTTTGAAGTGGTGGGAGGGGAGCCGTCTTGTAGGACTAAACCTTTCACTGTGTGATCTGCTGCTAGCAGTGTCAGAACTGAGGTGAATTTCAGGACACCCAGGCGCAGAGAAGTGCTTGATGGTGTGCGGGAACCCACCCCTCCCAACACACATCCACCTTTGGAAACTGGTACCAGAATCTTTTTTTTTTTTTTTTTTTTTTTTTTGCAGTACTTGGGCCTCTCACTGCTGTGGCCTCTACCGTTGCGGAGCACAGGCTCCGGACGCGCAGGCTCAGCGGCCATGGCTCACGGGCCCAGCCGCTCCGCGGCATGTGGGATCCTCCTGGACCGGGGCACGAACCCGTGTCCCCTGCATCGGCAGGCGGACTCCCAACCACTGCGCCACCTGGGAATCCCTGGTACCAGGGTCTTTAAGGCATCAAACAGCTTCACTGGTGCATCTCAAGGTAAGATCTTTATCCTTGGTTAATGTCTGAGGAAACTGAGACTTTGATTGGGCACAAGGCTTGAAGCAGCCACCTGGGACCAGGGCCAGGTCTGTAAGAACCTGTTTGGGTTTCTAAGTCCCCCACTGTTCAGGTTCAGGCCTTCCTCACCCCCCAGGCTCCTGTGGCATCCTTTCCACACCAATGTCCGATGCATCCCTCCAAGGCACAGCCTGGCTTGTCCCTTCATTCAGCAACCTTAAATGACATTGAAAACGGACACCTTTTTTTATTACGGAAACTTTCAAAGAAATGCAGAAGAGAACAGTATAATACCACCCTTCCCCCCAACTACCAACTCCTTATCTCCTTTCATCTTCACCCCATCCACTGCTCCCGCCACTCCATATTTTTGGGAACAAATCCCAGATATCGTATCATTTAATCTGTAAACATTTCTGTAGTTATCTCTAAAAGATAAGGACTTTAAAAAGTATCCACAAGGGGCTTCCCTGGTGGTGCAGTGGTTGAGAGTCCGCCTGCAGATGCAGGGGACATGGGTTCGTGCCCCGGTCTGGGAAGATCCCACATGCCGCAGAGCGGCTGGGCCCGTGAGCCATGGCCGCTGAGCCTGTGCGTCCAGAGCCTGTGCTCCGCGACGGGAGAGGCCACAACATTGAGAGGCCCGCACCGCAAAAAAAAAAAAAAAAAAAAAAAAAGTATCCACAATACCATTATCATCTTTAACAAGATAAACAATAATTCCTTAAGATAAACAAAAGCCCAGAGTTCAAATTTCCCCTAAGTCTCTTAAATATTGTCACTGCAATTCACTTGTTTGGATCAGGATCGAAATAATGCCCAATTATTACAATGGGTTGACAAGTCTCTTTAAACCTCTAGATTCCCTTTCCTTTTGTTTTTTTCCTTGTAATTTATTTGTTGAAAAAACCTGATCATTTATCCCATAGAGTTAGTGTCCCACACTAACTGAATTTTGCTGTTTGCATCCCCCATGGTATTGTTTAACATGATTCTCTGTTCCTTGTATTTTAAAGAAAAAAATCTAACAGGAAAAATAATGATCTAATGTCATTACCCTAATAAAACTATTTTTATTCCTGTCTGTTCTCCTTTGATCTCTGTTTAGATGCATATAACCTTTGGTGTTTTTTTCTGTTTAACACCACACTGTAAATATTTTCCATGTTTCTATGGAAAACTTTCATAATTAACATTCTTAGTAGCTACTTACTATTCCAGAGTGGTGTTAAGCCTTAATCATTTTCCTACTGTTGAACTTTTAGGTTTTATTTTTGTCACTCTGATAGATAATAGTAAATCTTTCATGTCTCTAGTATAATTATTTCTTTAGGGTAGATGGATGCCCAGGACTGAGACAGGGGTCCAAAACGGATGAATGGTTTTATGTATTCTGTACATATTGACAAGGTGCCTTCTCAAAATTTTGTACCAATTTCCATCATCACCAGCGATGTACACACGAACTCCACCTCTATGACTTTGCACTGCCTCCTCCCCACCTTGAACCTGAGCTAGCCTTACTGATTGTTTGACCAATAGTATATGACAGAAGTGATGTTCTGGAATTTCCAGCCAGTTTGCAAGAAGTCTCGGCCTCTAAATGCTTGCTCTGGGCCATGGCAGCTACCATGTAAGAGCTCCAATATACCGAGGAGACTGCTGTGCTAGAGAGGCCTGGTGTAGGAGCTGTGGTCAACAGATCCAGCCCAGCCCAGGCTGCCAGCCTCCCCAGGCATCAGACACATGGGGGAATCTTTGAATCCTCTAGACTCATTTGCCAGCTGAGTACCACTGAGTGCCCTCAGATGCCATGAAAAGCAAAAGCATTTCTCTGCTGAGCCCTGTCTGAATTCCTGACTCATTAAATCGTGAAATACAATAAAGTGGCTCTTGTTTTAAGCTGCTAAATTTTAGGGTAGTTTGTTATGCAGTAATAGGTACCAACAGGTGTTTTTATGCCTTGCCCCTTATTTTTCTTGTGTCAAGAACTATGTTCCTTTGATTTACATTTCCAGTTTGCATTTTCCCAGGGATTTGGATTTGGATTCGTGGGGTTTTTTTTCACCTTTGTAAATTGACCTTGTTTTGCCCCCGAGCAGAATTTTGACTCTGGAGTCACACTTACATAGTGAGGTAGGGACCCTGCATGTCCCCCCTCCCCCAACATCATTGGGACATGTGATCCTGCTAAGGAAATTTCTACCTGAATGACCTGGAATTTCCTTCCAGTTCTTCCATGATTCTAAGTATCCTGGATGGTGGAGGGAGAAAATGAGATTTGTTTTCTAAACCCAACACCCATATCCACCTGATCATGGCATATCGAGTGCTGCAGATGAAATAAAAACTGTAAAGAGACACTAAGCATCATTTCAATGCTCCTTGACAAGAAGCCCCTTTTAAGTAGATCCATAATAACCTGAAAACATAGAAATAAGAGAAGCATTAAACCCTGAATGGTTTCTGCAGTAATATAATTTGGACTTTTCTGTGCCTTAAACAAAACTATATTTTTATATATGCTTTTTGCATATATTTTATATTTATTTCATAAAACATGAAACCATTCTAAAGACACAATATTTGGGCAATAAGATGGGCAGTTTCTCATCTTAACTTACCCCCTATCCTCTACTCATGGTGTTTCTTCCTACTTAAAGCATTAATAGCATCTATTGCCTTCCTTTTTTTTTTTTTTTTTTAGGGATTGAACGTTTTTTAAAAAAGAAGAGATATAATACTATTAGAGAAATTTGAAAACAAGGTAAAAATCCATAATCTACCACATTGACATAGTGACAAGTACATTTTTATGTTCCCTGCTTGTTTTTATAAATCATGTGTGTGCAAATATTTTTCCAGACATTTTTTTACTTAATACTTTATCATAAGTATTTTCTCTGATCCTTCATAAACTTCATACCATCATTTTTTTTTTTTTTTTTTTTTTTTTGCGGCACGCGGGCCTCCCGCTGCTGCAGCCCCTCCCGTCGCGGAACACAAGCTCCGGACGCGCAGGCCCAGCGGCCACGGCCCACGGGCCCAGCCACTCCGCGGCATGTGGGATCTTCCCAGACCGGGACACGAACCCGCGTCCCCTGCACCGCCAGGTGGACCCCCCAACCACTGCGCCACCAGGGAAGCCCCCCATACCATCATTTTTAATGGTTATAGAATATTTCTTCAAGGCTTATACCCTAGTTTATTTTATCATCCTCCCTCCCCTTTTTGAATATTTGGGCTGCTTCCAGTTTTTCACTAAGCAAGTCTTTGATGAGTATTTTTCTGCATATGGTTCTTCCATATTTCAGGGTATTTTCTTAGGCTAGCTTCCCAGAAGGGGATTATGGAGTCATAGTGTATGAACATTTTTATGGCTTCAAAGTATCTTTTGAAGAAGGTAGGTGTTCCATTTCATGAGCTTCACAAACATAAAAGAGGAAATTTGGCTTCAAAAAAATCCCGTGTAACACACCTATGTAAAAATTTGGACAAAGAGAGGTTCTAATAGTTTTCTAAGTTATTAAAGCTTGCCTTTCTTAATTTAAAAAAGTTACTTTTGATTCTATTTATTTTTGATGAGAGTCTTTGCTAAGATGTTTTACACTTCTGAGCTTTTCTAAAAGGAACCCACAGAGCACAATTTAACCTTTTCTTGATGACTCATGTGATCAGTATACCCATCAGCCATTTCCCTGGGCTGAATACCCGAGGACTTTTAGGAATTTCTCAGGGGGAGAGGCTACTCACTCCTTCACAAAACAGCCACAGACCAGGAGCTCTTCTAGAGATCTACCCCAGTCTCTAGTTTCACGGCTCTGCACTGAGTCGCTGGCTACCTGTAGTTAGCTGCTGCCTTCTCAGACACAGGCTTGTCTGGCCAAAGACACCAATGCCAGCTCTGATCTTTCCTCTTTATTCACAGGCCACAGGCAGCTATTGGAATTGGGAGCCTGAAGGACCAGCTCCCACCAAACAGCAAGGCACCCACATCAGCAATCATCCTTCTTGGCAAATATTATTTGTGAAGCACAGATGTTGAGGTGGTGAAAATTGCATGTTGGGATTTCCTTGGACTTGCTGTTGGAAACTTGCATCTCCCACTGAAGTCCTGTGAAACTCCTGCAACTTCCCACGCGAAGGTGAAAAACTCTCAGTTGTCTTTTCGTGTATCCCCTGGACAATGAGGTAGATGAATGGAATTCTGAATAAAGCCTGGGTGCCTAACCCAGGTGGTGGTGGAGACAGTGAAATGTGAGTAGAATATGCATGGGCGGCCAGAAGACCCAAGTTGAAGTTCCAGCCCTGCCCTTTACTACCTGCTGGCCTTGAGAAAGTCAGCTACTTAACCCTTCTAAGTTTCAGTTTTCTCATCTCTGAAAGGGATAATAAGACATGCCCTGCCGCCTCCAGTGTTGTTGTGATAATGACATGAGGTAAGTGGTCAGGAAGCTGTGAAAGCCCCTACTTACGCAGGTCATCATAATCTTGTTTAGATTGTAAGAATACAGACCTGCTCAGGCCAGAGCAAGCCAACATTTTATTTTGTCAGCTTTCTGGTGGGAAAATGTATGAGTTTCATGCGTCATTAAGAATGAGAGGCCTGGCAGGGCTGGGATTCCCAGAGCATGGAGCAGGTGTGGAGAGTGTTCGAGGGGTTGTCTGAATCCTCGGCGGCACTGGGGTGCTGGAGAGAGAGTGAGATGCTTTTCTCAAGAGCTCTACATGTGAGAAAAACAAGTTGCAAAATCCAGGATATATATATGCTTTTCCTGTCCATATAGGAAGGGACTATATAGGGAGCGACTGTCCATGGAGAGGCAGGGGGAGGGCCACATTTTTCTGAAAGTGGTAGCATTTAGACCATTTAAAGTAATATGTTGATATGATGGTTGTTAAGAGTGTGGTAAAAATATTAGAGGAAGCAGCTGGAAGAAGGGATCAGTTTGTGACTGACCTTAGTGGTCAGGAAGTGTCAAAGGGTGGCTGGGTATCCCACCAGCCAGTGTCACAGCCCCACCCATTGAACCTGGCCCTGCCCTTGGCCTCCCGGGTGGCATCTACTCTTGCACTTCTTCCTCCATATTAGAACCTGGTCTGCTTGCACACAGTGGCAGGGAGGTTTGGGATTGATTTGGAGAGCCAGGCTGCCCTCTGCCATAGGTGTCACGCTGTAGTTCCGAGAAGGTGAGAAGTATTCTCTTAAAGCCTTTCAGCCGAGTTCAGGGTCCTCAGCCCTACCCTGCAAAAGCCTTTGAATGGTCGGATCCATCTGTTCCCACTGCGGGGAAATGCAAAACACATGGGCTGCCTGGCTCAGAGCAGGGTCCTGTGAAAACCGCACGCTTCAACGATGGACAGTTGTTGGTCTCTCTTTGGGCATCTCTTCGGGAGGCAGAGCAAGACCAGTTTAGCTCATCAGAATCACTGGGGCTTTCCCTTTACCCTGAAATTTACTAAGTCAAGTAGTGTGGGTGAGAGCAGACAAATGATTCTTACAGTAAGGGTCCCTCTATATTCCCACCGCTGGTGCTGATTAAGAGTTTTGAAATGATTACATCCTAATACGGGTTTTGGCCCATTTGTAGGTCATGAAATCTATTTAGTAGGTTTTGACCAGCCTCTTTTTTTTTTTAAATTCAGTGGAATAGCACAGATAGAGTAGAAAATACCTGAGTTCATTACATGTAATAAGGGCAAATACTGTTGCATGAACTTTTGTTTCAGAAGTGTGTGTTTATGAGATTGTGATACCAAGCGTCTTGGTCAAAAAAAGTTTGAAAGTCACAATCTGCTAGTATTTTTCAGTGTGGGCACAGTTGGTACTTTTGCTGGGCTATTTCTTTGTTGTGTAGACTGCCTCTTTCATTGTGGAATTCAGCATCCCTGGCCGCTGCCTGCCAAATGCCAGTAGCATCCCCATTCACTGTGACAAAAGAAACTTCCTTACTTTGGACATCCTCTAGGGGTGTCATTGACCAAACACTTGAACCTATAGGGTTGAATAAAGAGGAAGATGCAATCTATTGCCGATCCAAGACTGCAGATTTGTAGTCAAGGCCAACAGAGCCAGAACAGTGAGGCACATAAGGGGGGAGAGAGAAGGGCTGTATTTTTTGGAAGCTGTACCACTTACTGACCACTCTCAAAAGCAAGGTGTGGCCCTACCCTCTGGGGACATTGGTCCTTAGTCAGTGATAAAGCTCCTATCACTTTGGACAGATTTCATGTCCTGCCCTCTCTGGCTTATCACAAAGACACATTTATCAACCCTCATCCTCCATGAGACAAAAATAGCAGTTAACTTGAATACTTCCATATTCACCACACCCTTCTTTACAGATATTGGGGAAAGGACGGTTATTATCAGATGTATTGATGAGGGGTTTGGGGTAGGATGGAAGGCAGACAGCCCCCAGGAGAGAGGTTTGCCCACATCCTCTTCAACAGGCCCCCATCTCTAGCCAAATGGCAGGCAGGGGATCCCCTGGTTGTCTTATTTCTTTGAATTTGCACATCAGAGTTTAGATTAGATTGGATTTGGGATCATGTGCAAGATCCCTTCCATTTCTGGGCTGCTTTGTTTCCAAAATCTTGGATTCTAAGGGCCTTAACTGAACAGAATGCATGATCTCTTGCTCTTTCAAGGGTATGGTAAATAGGAAAATCCATCCAAGAGAGGTCTTGGCAGCCTGTCTGAGCTAGAAACTGCAAATGCATCATCGTGGGGGATTATATTTGAACAGGAACTTGTCCTAAGGCAAGAAATGCCAAGATAGAGGTCAAGAACGAGGTGCTGTGAGAAATATAGATGTGAAACTTTAGGCCAGTGGCAATGAAACTTCAGTGCACATAAGATGGACCAGAGGAGCTTCTTAAAATTCCAGTTCCCTGATTCTGCCTGCAGACATCCTGATTTGGTAGGTGTTGAGTAGAGACTTGGAAGCTATGCTTTTAACATTTTCCCCATGAAATTATTCTGATGCATGTGGGCCACAGGTTAGGAAACACTGGTCTGGACTGGGGCTGACTAATGCTGATTGGCAGAGTGACTGAGACTTTTATCCTTTAAGGGTCTGCTCTCTTAGCTGCCTTGACTATTTCATTTGCTCATTTACCATCATTATGGAATATGGAGCCACCAAGAAATCCCCAAGAAATTACCTGAGCTCCCCTCTGACCCCATAAGGTAGTCACTGTTAACACTTCTCGTGGTAATCAGAGTTCTTATCCCCACTAATACAGCCACTGTTTTCTTTGTCTGCTGGCTCTCTGGCATGAAGAACTCAAAGTAACCAGGTGGTACTCTCAGCTTCAAGTTTAGTGGCCTTACTATATCCCTTGGAAGAAATCTTCCCCTGAAAATCAGCACCTCTACCCCAAAAGAGCCTAGGGTTTCAGTGGATCACTGGAAGAGAGAGAGAAAGGGCTCAATCCTAGTACTACCCCTTGATTCCCAGACCCAAGTATTCTAGCTACTGGGAACACAGGACCATACAGTGACCATGGGTTCCATGTTCTGGAGGACAGTGCCACAACCCTGCACTGTATTGCCCCTAAGCTGATGCCTTAGCTGAGCCTTTAACAGGCTATTCCACCACTGTATTAAGCTAGTGGCTTCTGGGTGATGTGGTAATGCTAAAACCAGTGGGTTCCTTGGTCATTCACCAATTTTCACACCTCTTTTGCCATAAAATGAGTCCCTTCATTTGAGACAATGTTGTATGGGACACCACACTGATATATCAAGCATTCTGCTACTCAGTGAATGATGGTGCCAGCAAAGGTACTTGGTCAGGGAAGGCAAACTCGTATCCAGATAGGTATCGATCCTGGTAAGGAAGAATCGTTCAGGAAGGGGTCTGAAGAAATCAACTTGCCATCAAGTGGCTGGGTGGTCTCTTTGAGGAATGGTACTATTTTGAGGGCTCTGTGTCAATCTCTGCAGCTGGCAGGTTGGCCATTCCACAATGTCAGGAGGTAGATCTGCTTCAGAAGGATGGGGCCCATATTCTTGAGCCTTTGCCTCATATTTACCCTGGCCATCACTGTCACTCTTCTTAAGGCTCCACCATGTCAGCCCTGGGGTAGCCAGGGCAAGAGGCTAGCTAACATCCACAGGATGAGTCACTCTGTCCATCTGGTTGTCGCATGTCTCCTCTGTGATGGATGCTCTCTGGTGAGCATTGTGAGATACAAAGACCAACACATTTTGTGCCCATTCCTCTATGTAATCACATGATACTTAGCTTCTGGCAGAACCTTTGTATTAGCTACCTGATTTATGAAAAGGTCTAGTGGAAGTCCTTGAAACTACCTTCCTTTTTCTACCTCCTAGAGTAAATCAGAAGCAATACCACATCCCAGCAAGTATTGCAGAGTTTAGAGCTACTATTAACAGTTAAATGGTGCAGGGGTAGTGGGTCCCATTGTATTTCCACGAATTCTCCTGTCTGGCCTTTGAAAAAACCAAATGGATGTGGATTGCTATAAACTTGGCCAGATGGTAGCCTCAATTGAAGCTGCCATGTCAGATGTGGTAGCTACTAGAATATATCAATACAACCTTTGACACTTGGGATGCACCATGATCTGGCAAATGCAGTCACCGTCTCTATGCAGGGGGAAATCCAAAGCAATTTGCTTTCATATGGCAAGGAGGGTAGTCTAGGTTCATTTTTTGACTCCAGAGCTATGTTAACTCTCCTGTTCTCTGTTATACTATAGTCCATAGGGGCCTTGTCATGCTAATATGACACAGATCATAATGCTGGTCCCCTATTTGGTAACATCATGCTAATGGGACCTGGTGAGATGGAAGTGACAACCACTCTAGAAATCCTGTTAAGATCATGAGTGTGAGAGATAAACTCCACCACCCAGCTTATCCTGGGTCACTCAGGTGTTAGCCTTAGGTGCCTCTTTGGTATTAGGGAGTAAAATCCTAGGGAGCAGAAGTGAAGAAAAGGGAAGTGAGGCAGGGAAGGAGGAAGAGCCAATGAGAGGCATTAGATGATTGATCACTCAGTCTTGTGAGAGCATCTCTCAGGTGGCTTATAAATGACTTTCTCAGGACGGTGCATCTGGTTGAGGAAGGGAGAGAAATGTATTTGCTGGCTTCCATTGGCTAAATATTTGCTTTGTGTGGTGTTATTTCTCCTGCACTTCCAGGTTGCTTGGGCTGAGTGGATTAGGCAGTGTGTCAGAGGTCAGCATCCACAGGGAGGCCCTGGGCAGGAAGGGAGAGGTGCTCAGTGTGGGTAAGGGGCAAGGGGCTGTGATGGGGACGGGGACTCTGGGTGTCTAGAAGTTCCCACCAAATGGGAAAGGGAGCCCAGGTTTTTATCCTGTCAGCCACTGGTTGAGAGCAGCTGGGGGGTCAGCACTGATTCCCTAGCACTTCCAGTCCACTATGCTGTGGGCAGAGCAGGCTCCAGCAGCCAGAGAAAGTGCTCAGGTGAAGGGAAGCAGTTGCTGGCAGCGGGATGACCTTGCCTATGGTGCACATAAATGATGGAGGCAGAGGGTAGGGACGGGCACTGGCAGTGGCACCTAAGAGGTGTTTGACACACCCTCCCTCCTTCTTTTTTCTTGTCCTCTTCCCACTAGGATTGTCAGATTTTCAAATTCATCTCTCATGCAGAACAAATCAGCTCTTAGCAGCCCGTGGTCTCCCTTGGCATAGCCAGACACATCAAGGTGCTCATCAGAACAAAAGCATCCTCCGTGGAAAGCACTTGTGGGATTACACTGTCATGGTTTTCTCTTGTTTACCCAGAGGGCAGCCCTTTTCTCTGGATATTCCAGTTAATTCTTTTCTAGTCAGCTAGTTAGGTCTATTCTGCTTTTTCTGCTCCTGAAACCAGGTGAAGAGGCAAGCTTTGAGTGTCTCCTATGAACTTTCTCACCACAGCTCCTCAGGGGAGGTGTTATCCCCACGTCTCGAGGAAACAGGTTCAGAAAGACATGCGCTATGTTCTTTGTAACTTCTTCCTACCACAACCTGGGATGCTTCTCACTGATTTTTGTGCCCCTTCCAGCTGCTTGAGACAGTCTGGAGAATGCTTTTGGAGACTGAGTTTACTGGGACACTTGGGTGATTTATAGGAAAATGGAACAGCCCGTTAATTTAGTTGAGTCCTTCAAGAGCTGGGACATAGATCCCCCCCATCTCCACACGTCCTGATCTTGCAGATTGTACTGAAGCCGTGGTAAACAATTTAGACCAGCTCCAATATGACACAAAGCTTCCTCTTGGCTATTTCTACAACTTCATATTGAATAGAAGGAAATCGCTTAAACCCTCAAAACACAGTCTGGCAGGAGGCGAAACGTCTTGCTTGGCATCCTGCCCCCATCCCTCCCACACCGGCAGCTGGGACCATTTGGTCCCCCTTCAGCTCCCAGTCCGGATGCCCTCCCTCTCCTCCATCAGTCTGAGTTCACAGTTCCCACCTCCAGGCCCAACTTTAAAAATCAGAGCCCTGATTGCCTGAGAACATGGTCTGGCTTCCCAGGTGAAATAGGTACAAAATTAACAATATTAACATGCATCCATTTCCAGTCATTTGTAGGAAAGAAATGTGCTTTGGAGACTTATATCTTTAGATTCTAGTGAATTAGATATTATCAGATACTTACACAGAACTAACAAAATATGAAATGTGCACGTACGACTTCCCTGTCAGAATAATAAAGGAAACTGCTGCTTTATGCATATGTATCTTGGACTGATAAATTGGACCACAATCAAGCCCACCAATCAAAATACAGCTATCCTTTTGTCCATCAGGTAACATGCATAACTGAGGGGAACCAGGTTTTTTGATCATGGCATTTTTTTTTTTTTTTTTTTTTTTTTGCGGTACACTGGCCTCTCACTGTTGTGGCCTCTCCCGTTGTGGAACACAGGCTCCAGACACGCAGGCTCAGCGGCCATGGCTCACGGGCCCAGCCGCTCCGCGGCATGTGGGATCTTCCCAGACTGGGTCACGAACCCGTGTCCCCTGCATCGGCAGGCGGACTCTCAACCACTGCGCCACCAGGGAAGCCCCAGTTCTTATTTTTTAAACATCTTTATTGGAGTATAATTGCTTTACAATCGTGTGTTAGTTTCTGCTGTATAACAAAGTGAATCAGCTATACATATACATATCTCCTATAGTTCTAAGAAAATCAATTACATTCCCAGTTGATGTGGTACTTTATAAGCAATAAAAGATATAGAACTAATAAGGCAAATTCCTTATGGTTAGTAATTCATAATAAAATAAGGTATGTCCAGCGCAGCATGGCTGCAAGTGGGAGAAGAATTCATATTCACAGAGAATATGAACAGAATAAGAAAGAAGCCTGACCGTTTTGTTAGAATGCACTTTGCCTTTTGTGTTAGCTTCATGTGGGGCCATCCTAGCTCTAGAGCTGCTTTGGCTGCTTTCCCCCTCCCTCCTATTTGCACCCCCCTGCCCCCTGCAAACCCTCCATAGACCCCAGAGTCTGGGTTAAATTCACTACCGGGCTGAAGCCTCTCCTGCCTTCTCCAGACCATGCTGATTTTTCTTTCTTTTTTGAAGACTGTGTGCGTTAATCCCAGAGCTGACCCCTCACATCTGTATAGCACCTTACAGTGGACAGAACACTGTGGCATCCAAGTGATTCCATTGACACTCCAGCCACCCACCCACAGCAGGATCATTAGGTCCATTTTATAGATGAAGAAATAAAAAGTCACACAAGGATTTGCCCAACTTCACTCTGCAGCTAGGGCCAGAACTGGACTGGAATCCAGGCTCCTGACCCCAGGCCAGAGCTCCCTTTGGAGCCCTCCCTGCCCATGCTGGCATTAACCCCTTCATGCATGAGTGCTCCATATCTCCAGTGCAATTTTGCTTTCAAGGGTGGGGAAATGGGTGTAATTCTCTTGTTCACAGACAGGTAGTGTGATGGAGTGGTGAAGAGCATGGGTGTTGGTACCTGTCATGCAATAGCTTGGGCACATTTTAAACCTCAGCTTCCTCATCTATGAAATAAGGATCATTGAAGTATCACCTATCCAGGGCTGTTGCGGGGATTGATTGTTATGAGTAAAGCATTTAGCACAGGGCCAGGACACAATCAGCACTCAATAAATGTTAGCTACGATGTCCATCCCCATCCCATCTCTGCAGGGCTAACTCAGATTACCTTTTCACTTGGCAGGTGGTGACTTGCCATCTAGAAAGGAAAACCAGGAACTGACCACAGAGCCACAGCCCACTGTGGCTACTTGGTGCACCAGGAAGAGAGGCCCCTGGGCCTGCCTGGCTTCAGAACTCTCCAGGTCTCAGCTGATCTCAGTGGTGCCTCGTCTCCCCCAGATACCTTACACTACTGGGCCTGGTGGTAATCATAATAATAAAAAGCCACCATCTGAGGGTTTAGCCAGTGCCAGGCCCTGTGCTAAGATCTGTAGAGGTGGAATAGTCTGCCCTCTGCTCCCCCCAACCCCAACCATGCACACTACCCATGTGTGCTTCTGGAGGCTGAGACTGGTTCATCTGTCCCCAGTCATCACAGTGCCTGGAGCGGTATCTCACCCAAGAATTGTGTTCCTTCTTTCGTTCCCTGTTTATTGGCATCTCCTACTGCCAGGTACTATTTTAGACAGAGAACAAAACAAATATAAATTCTTGCCCTTCTGGAGCTTACATTCTGGTGGTGGAGGATGGTGGTGCCGGCAAGGTATAAAGAGGAAAACCTTGCAATAGTAGATAAATTTTAAATTTTATTAGGGTTCTCTTTGCTGCGTTTATTTACATGAATCACTTATACCGCCCCAAGGGGGCCACTCCTGGGCATTCAAGGTGGTTGTGTGTCAGGCGCGCAGGGCAGGGCACAGCAGTCAGGAGCCCAGTCCAGCTGTGTGAACTTGGGACATTCACTGCGTCTCTCTGAGCCTCAGTTTCTTCGTTGTCATTTAGGGAAATCAGAGCGATTCCAGCCTTCCTGGGCTGGTGAGAGGATTTCATTGGCCCGTAAAGAGAGTGCTTTGTCTTTGGGGCAGCCCGGACAGGGACAGACGTGAGGGCCGGAGGGAGCTGCCCGCTGACCCACAAGAGCGCGGGCGCGGGGCTTTTCTCGGTTACACAAGGCCGCCCGGGTGGAAAGCCACGGCTGGGGGGCGTGCATCTGTCGAGGGGGTAAGGGGCGTGGGGAGGCGGTCAGCGCAGCCAGGAGCCACGGGACGTGAGTGCGCCGCTGCGGCACTGCCCGAGGTGGGGCACGGCGCGGCGCACGGGGGACCGCAGGGCGCGGCAGAGTCGGGTTTCAGAGCGCGGGTGACTCAGGGCGCGGGCCGGATCCTGCCCGCCGCTGCCGCTGCCGCTGCCCCTGCCCAGCGCCGCCTTTGTTCCCGGCAGGAAGGGCGAGCGGCCCGCGCGCAGAGCCCGTCGCCGTCCGTGGAGCTCGGCGGCCCGGTTCCCTCAGGGGCTCGCGGAACTGCGGGATGGCGCAAAGGTAGGACTCGCTGCCCCGCGCCCCGGCTCCCCCCGGCCCCTCCCGGCCGCCTCACCTTCTCTCCCTCCGCCACTTCTCGCAGGAGGGACACGCAGTGTTGGCGCCTGCTGTGGCTGCTTTCCATCTCCGCGCTTCTCCCCGCTGTCACCCGGACCCGCTCCGCGACAGGTAAGCGGCCCGGCCCGAGGGTGGCACCGGCTACCTCCGCACCCGGGGGAAGTTGGTTTTGGCTGCGGGCGCGGCTGCGGTCCGCGCCTGCGGTCCGCGCCTCATTCCTGGACATAAAAGGGAGTCCTCGCCTCTCGGTGCGCACGGGTGGTTCTGCCACGGCTTCCCCGGGCGCTGCCGGGGGGTTCGAGGGGCGAATGGGAGTCTCTGAGCGGCCGGAGCGGGTGGAGCGCTGTCCGGGCACCCGAGGTGTCTCAGCTAGGTGCGGCCCTTCCAATCTTGGGCAGAGGGGGACTTTGGAAGCCCAGTGACAGCGCCAGCGGCTCCGCGGGGACAGTTAGCTCCAGCTCACCCAGGGCCCGCGCTCAGGTCGCGCGTGCTGGCTGGTTCATTGTAAGGGCAGAGCTGGTGCCCTCTCTGTACACAGGTGCGGAAGCACGACCGCCAGCTGAGACACCTGGCGCTTTGCCGCGCAAGAAATAACGGTACTGAATTGCCCTGATGCCTAACTTAGCCCTGAGTTATCTGGAGAGTCCCATCCATCGTGGGCAGTAGCTCCATGTGTGATGGGAAGAGCTATGGACTGGGGACCAGGGGATCTGATACCTTCTATTCCCAGGCCTCACTTTCCCTACCAGGACCCAGAGGCGGTTGTATGACTAGTGGAGTCTGAGTTAAAACAGTTTTGAGTTAAAGTGTGTTCAGGCTTCCTGGGCTTGAATTGTGGCTGTGTTAGGTGCCATTATACAATGAATTTCACCACTCTTTGCCTCAGTTTCCCCATCTGAAAAAGGGGAATACTTAGATGACCTTTCCTCCTAGGAATGCTGTGAAGATTAAAAGAGATATTAGAAATAATATGCTTTCCACACCATGGCACATACTGGGTACAAAATAAGTGATCGAAACTACAGGTTGATCCTTGCAATAGCTGTGTTGGAAAGCAATGCAGGCATTTTTACAGAAGAGGACACTCAGGGTGAGAGAGGCTTAGGAACTGGCCTGTGCAAAAGGCAGGGCTTGGGCGCCAAGGTCTCTAGACTCTGGTCCTTCCCTGCTCAGCCCTTTCTCCATGCAGTTTTGCAGGAGAGCTACCACTCTCCAAATAGTAGCCTCGGACTGCTTTTGGATTGAGGAGATTAGTACACAGTCTCCATAGAATAAGTGTGCTGGGAGACAGGGTCTGGGGTGGGGGTGGGGGAATGGACACAACCTCTGTCTCTGTGAAGGAAACTGAGGACTGTTGGGTGGCCATGGTTAACTCTTTGTGTGCTGAAGGAAGCCTGGGACAGCCCAGATCCTTGCCTCCTTGGGAGCAAGACTCAAACCCAATGACAACTTTTCCTGCCAGAGCATCCAGCCTGGCATTTCTTGCAGACCAAAGGGCAGCTGGAGCACAGTTTTGGCTTCTCAGCACCATGGCCCGTGTCGGAACGTTGCAGTTTTGCATGTAATATAAGGTACTGCCAACTCAGCGGCAGAGGGCAGCTTCAGGTTCTGTGGTCTTTGTGAACTCTGCTGCAACCCCATCCCCAAAATGAAGAAGGTCTGGGGAAAGAAAATTTGGTGTTTCTTTCTCCTCCTGCGTTTGCAGGCTGGCTCTCTGGATGCCAGGTCAGGGCTGTTTTTCTAACACAGAGGAAGTCCTGTGCCTATCCTTAATGTAAAAAGGGAGTGCCAGGAAACCCTCAGGAGAAGAATGAATGATTGTAGTGTTCTAATTACTGGATAGATTTTTGGTTTTCTCTAAAGTTAGGAATACCCATTACTGATGGGTGATTGATGGATATTCAGTGTCCCTCGAGGGGAGAATCTTCCTAGACCTGAAATATCCTCCTGCAAACTAAATCTGGCATGAAGTTTAATAAGGCTGACACTTGTAAACCACTTCATATGTGTGATATGTTCATCCTTCATGCACCCAATCATCACAATCACTCCAGGAGCTGGGTACTGGGACTGTGCTTCAGATGAGGAAACGTGGTCCAGAGACCCCAGGCTTCTCAGCTCCTGAGGGTTTTCTGGCTCACCCTGTTTAAAGACACCCTTGTCAGTTGGCCCCTTGTCCCTCGCATCAATCCTTGTGCCCCTAGTGGGTGAGGGCTGAGCTGGTAAAGTTACAGTGTCACTGGAATGCCTGCTCTTTTAGAAGATAAGGAAGTTGTTGTGAGACAGGGGCAGTGGTGTCATAACTAATTTGCTCCTGATTACAAAATGTTAATATGTGCAAATGATCTACTTTTCTTTAAACTGTTTTATTGTGAAATATAACATCTGTTCAAAAAAGTGCACACAAAAATACAGTCCCATGATTTCTCACAAAGCAAACTTTCATGTAAGTGGGTCAAGAAATGGAATAGCCCCAGAAGCTCTCCTGTGCCCCTTGGCTGTGATTATTTCCTCCCTCCCCTCAGGGGTAACCATCCCCTTGACTTTTATGGTGATTCCTTCCTTCCTTTTAGAAAATAACGTTAGTACCTAAGCATGGATCCCCAAATTCTGAAGTTCAGTTTTTCTTTTTTTTTTTGAGCTTTATACATGTGGGGTGTCTCCTTTGGTGTCTGGCTTCTTTCCCTGAATATTAAGTTTTGAGATTCATTTATGCTGTTGCATTTCACTGTATTAATTCATCTTGCTTTCTGTACAGTATCCCACTGTATTAATTTACTGTCCATTATTTATCCATTTTTTCCCAATGACATTTGGGTGGTTTCCATTTGGGGCTAATATTGTAGCGTGTCTCTGACATGCTGTTTGTCCACGTCTCTTTGTGCACATGTGCACACATTTCCGTTGGTTGTACACGTGGAATTGCGGTGCTGGCTGACAGGGTAGGCAGGTCCTCCAAAATGAACAATAGCAGCACGGCTTCCACTATGGTTGTGCCAGGGCTCACGGCCGTCAAGCTGGTAGGAGAGCCTCTGTTTCTTCGCCTCCTCACCAGCACTTGGTGTTGTCAGTGGGCTTAACTCCAGCAGTTCTAATGGGTGCACGTTAGAATCTTACTGTTGTCTTAATGTATGTTTTCCTGATTATTAAGTCGATTACCTTTTCGTATATGTATTGGGCATTTGGATATCTTGATTTACTTTTTTAATCGAGGTGAAATTCATGTAACATAAAACTAGCCATTTTCATAATGACAATTCAGTGGCATTTAGTACATTTTCAATGTTGTGCAGCCATCATCTCTAGTTCCAAAACCTTTTCATCACTCCAAAGAAAACCTCATTCCCATCAAGCAGTCCCTCCCCATTCCCCCCATCCCCACTCCACCAGCCCGTGGCAACCACGAAACTGCTTTCTGTCTCTATGGATTTGCCTGTCTTGGATATTTCATATAAATGGAATCATACAATATATGACCTTTTGCATCTGATTTCTTTCACTTAGCATAATGTTTTTGAGGTTCATCCATGTTGGAGCATGTATTAGGACTTCACTTTTTTATGGCCAAATAATAGTCCATTGTTTACCGCAATTTGTTTATCCATTCTTCCATTGATGAAGACTTTTGGGCTGTTTCCTCCTTTGGGCTATTATGATTAGTGCTTTTATGACATTTGGGTACATGGATCTGAGTACTTGTTTTCAATTATTTCAGTTGTATACCTAGCAGTGGAATTGCGGGATTATATCATAATTCCATGCTTAAATTGTGGGGAACTCCTAAACTATTCTCCACAGTGGCTGAACCATTTCACATTCCCACCAGCAGTGTACAAGGGTTCCAATTTTTTCATGTCCTTGGCAACACTTGTTATTTTCTACTTTTCAGATTACAGCCATCTTAGTGGGTATGAAGTGGTATCTCACTGTGGTTTTGATTTGTATTTCCTGAATGACCAATGATGTTGAGCATCTCTTCATGTGCTTCTTGGCCATTTGGGGGAAACTCTGAATACCAGTCAGGGCACGTTCAGGTTTACCCTCTAATCATCTCATTCTTGCTGGTGGCCAGCTGATGTGCTTTCCTGAGTGAGAGAGAAGGGGGTAAGAGTCACACCTAAGGGCTTCCCTGGTGGCGCAGTGGTTGAGAGTCCGCCTGCCGATGCAGGGGACACGGGTTCGTGCCCTGGTCCGGGAAGATCCCACATGCCACGGAGCGGCTGGGTCCGTGAGCCATGGCCGCTGAGCCTGCGCGTCCGGAGCCTGTGCTCTGCAACAGGAGAGGCCACAACAGTGAGAGGCCCGCGTACTGAAAAAAAAAAAAAAAAAGAGTCACACCTAAGATTTTACATCACTGACCTCCCACCTTAACTGTGCCCCAGCCTGTAATGAGCTCATGTTGCTCACATACCATTAGAAGTTGTGATGAATATGAATGATTGTAGTGTTTTAATTACTGGCTAAATTTCTGGTTTTCTCTAAAGTTAGGAATGCCTGTGGTGGCATAATGTCCTGCCATTATATGTTTTACAGCAGAGTTAAGGCTGAAAACCCCTGGCACACTGAACCACACACAGCTCCCCATGTATATTTGGGATTTTGCAGTCTCCTTGACTTTGCACAAGGTGTGATGAATCTCCTTGTCTAAAATACACTCCCTCGCCTTGTTTCTCTTTAGGGCCTAATTCTACCTCCCAGCTTAAACGGCACCTCTTCCAGGGTGCCTTCCCTGGATCTCCCCAGCTAAGCTTTCTCATCACTAAACCGCCACAGCCCTTCACCTGTCTCTCCAGGCACCAGCCACTGTCCCCCCTGTACTGACAGTATGTTTATTTCTCTCTCCTTCCTATGAGAGCACCTTGAGGGTGTGAATCATCACTCATTCATCCAGAATTGGCCACGTGGAGCTTGGCCATTTTGTCATTATGATAAATAGTGCTGCTGGGAACATCTTCAGACAAATGGCCTTTGTTTTCTTTTGGGATTATTTCCTTTGACTAGATCCCCTCAAACAGATTTGCCCATCAAATAACAGAACTAGTTGGATAGTTCTTATTATCTATTTAGATGGATCTTTCTGAGATACAAATTGAATCATGCCACTCCTTAGTTTAATTGCTCTCTCTGGGTTCTCCACGTACCTAGGATGGAGTCATGCTCCTTGCCCCCAAGTACCCCTTGTGGTCTGGCCTCTGCCTACCTCCTGTTCTCTACTCACATGATGTCCCTCTTGACTTGGGCTCACACCAGCTGCTCGCTGGCAGGTTTCTGGATGAGATATTCACCGTCCCACCTCTGTGTCTTTGCGTGGGCCAGTCCCTTCTTGAGAATGCCTTTCCCCTTTTTCACCTGGCACCCCCTCATTCATCCTTTAAGATTCCTCTCTGGGAAGTCCTTCTATTCTACCAGGCATGTTGAGTGTCTCTCCTCTGGGCTAACACTGTATATCACCATCTCTCAGTCACAGGGCTTCCCAGACTGGACCATGATCATGCATTACTTGTCTGCCCCCACCGCTACACAGGAAGTTCTGTGAGGTGGGGACTGGGCCTTGCCCGACTCTGAACCCCAGAACCTAGAGGGCCTGGCACAGAGTGGACACTCCCCAAACTCTTTCAATGAATCAAAGAGGGAATGAATGGGCAGGTCCAGACTGTGGTCTAGAGAGAATGTACCGATTTATCATGTCCTCTGCAGTGTCTAAGTCATCCTGAGTCTTCCATGGCTCTGCCAGCTGTGGAGTGGCCATGGCTGAGTAATCAGGGCACGTTATTGGGCTTTTAGTTTTCTTTTCTTTAATGACTTTAATAACTGGTTAGGCTGGAATTTACACTAATGTTACTTTGCTCTTTATCTTTTTTTTTCATTACATCTATTTGTGTAAACAATTTATTTTCTAGCTTATCCCACTCATCTTATTCCTGAAAGCCTCTATTTTGTCAAAAGCTGCATGTTTATCTTTTTGTGCTAGCTAAATATATGAGCTTATTTTCGAGTTTTCTTTGAGTGTCTACAACTTGATCCATTTAAAATGAACCATTGATTAAATAGATTACATAGAGTGTATTCTGAGGTCAGTTCTCTTCCAAAGTGGTACCTAGGATTCCCTGAAATACTAATTAAAATGTAAACTATTCCTCCATCCTAGTATTGCTTCTGGTTATCATATAAAATTATTCTTTTAATAATAAATTTTTTTGTGGAATCTTTATACATACTATTGGTTGCTTTCTTGTGCGTATGTGTTGTTTTTTAAAAATCCCACATGGTCTTGATAACTGTTGCTTTGTGACGTGTTTTAAAATCTGGTAAGGGAAGTTACCCCTGCTTCCTCCATTAAGCTATGAATTCCTTAGCATAGACTGATTTATCACATAATTTTCTCATGATATGATTGGATACTGAGAGTGTCATAGTGGTGGTGGGCAGGTGAGGGTTATAAAAAGCAAGGCAATCTTAACAATAAGATTCAATTTAAGACATTAATATGCAGTAAGGAGAACAGATGAGCAACTAAGGCTTCAAAGTCGGAGGAGCGGCTGTGGGGCCTGAGCTATTGCTGTCGACACAGAGCCCAGGGAGCTGAGGTGGGTCAGAGGTGTTGGAGAGGCCCAGTTTGCTGACTGACCACCTTCCTCCACTACCCCAATTCAAGAGAAAAAAGTCTAGGGTTAGAGCAGAACCTGGAGAAACCCCAGACCTCTTCCTGGGCAAGATCTAATGAGGCAAGAATGAGGCCTAGGTCACCTATTGAGTGCAACCCACCCCTTATCTCCAATCAGAATCAACTCAACCCAACCCAACCCAACCCAACCTAATCCAGTATAATCCATCCCAACCCAACTTTATCCAGTCCAATTCATTTCACACTTGTTGCATGCCATGGATGACTTAAAGAACTGGACAGGGCAGAAAACAGTTCTGAGGGCCCTCATATCTCTCTTAAGTGAGCAGGACCCTTGACTTCAGGTGTTAGGGCAGCCCCTTTTTTGGTTTGGGGAGCTTGGCTAGAGTCTGGCTTGCAGAGAGCAGCCCTGCCTTAGGTCTGTCTGGGAGTCACCCCTCCTATCACTGAGGGACTCAAATGAGGCCCAGATTAAAAGCCCCCTCCACCACCAAGAGGTCTTTGCAACTAGTCTCCTCCCAAAGCAAACGTCTGCTGAAGTCCTCAAAACTGTCTGCCCTGTTCTGTGTTTTGGCTACTACTATAGATTTCTGTCTTCCTCCCATATCTCCTGGCTGCCTGCCCTCTCTGAGGCCCACTGGGATAGGTGGCAGAGTGACTAAAGAGCCCCACTGGACCCAGTGCCCATCCTGGAAGGACTCACAATCTAGTAGTAGGGACCAGTGTGCAGCAGCTGGCTTGAATGCTGTGGACCTTGTCCTAAGTGTCCTAATGAGGGTGCAAGCAAGCCTCTTCAACACTAAAGTAGGGATGTCCATTTCCACCAGAAGGTGGAGGAGGCGGAGGGAGGTAAGCAAGCTTTGAAAGAAGAGATTTATATTTTTCAATAACATTAAAATATTTTGATAATAAAAATAATAGTCATTGTAAAAATCTAGGTTGGAAAAAAAAAGGAGTTTAAAAAAGTCGCATATTTTCACATGACTCAGAGATAAATCCTGCTAACATTTGGTGGACTGTTTTTCAAGTTTATCTTCTGTGCCTAAATATGCACATATGTTATAATGCGAATAGATCATTCTGTACACTGTATTTTGTTGCTTGGCATTTTTTTCCTTAACAATTATCTAGATACTTCCTCTGGAACATTGAATATTCTTCCCTAAATCCTTTGTAATCAAAATAGTATTTCATTATGTGGATGCCCCATAATTAAACTAGGCCTCTTTTAGGCCTTTAGGCTGTTTCCAATTGTTTACATCCATAAACACTATTGTGATGACCCTATTCTTGTAGCTCTGTACTTGACCATTCCTGTGACTATTTCCTAGCACAAATTCCTAAAAGAAACTGTTGGGGTCTAGTGCTTGCCCGTTTTTTTTTGTTGTTGTTGTTGTTTTTTAAGGCTTTCATTGCATTTTTTTTGGAAAGGCATAGTAATTTATACTCCCTGCAACAGCATAAGAGAATACCTACCTAACTTACCGCACCTTTGTCCACTGTTGCTATTTTTCTAACTGAAAGGAGAAAATGACAACAGCGCAAGGGACAGTGCCAGCATTACTGCTCCAAATTGCCCTTAGTTAAATGCAGTTGGGGATTCCTCCCTCGCCCCTACCATTCATTCATCCATTTGGCACGAGCCTTGTGGTAGGGCTAGAGGAGAATAGGCTTTTTCAGGAAATTAGAATGCAAGAGCTCAGGTCACAAGGACCTTGGTGGTTCTCAACCCTGGCTGCACCTTAGAATCACCTTGGGGATTCAAGAGGAATCTGAAGCCCAGTCCTCCCCGCGTCCAGGATTCTTAATATGCCTGGGGTCCAGTCTTGGGCAGGTTTCAAAAACTCTTGGTGTGATTCTAAAGTGCAGCCAGGGTTGAGAACAAGCAATGCAGTCCAGTGGCTTCCTTTCAAAAGTGACAATCCTGAGTCCCAGAAAGGGAAGGTCCTGTCCGTGGTCACAACACAGGTGAGAGGCAGAACTGCCACTGGATCCCAGAACCCACGTCCTGGGTTCAGATCTCAGCTCTGTTGAGTGACCCGGGGCCAGTGACTTCTCTTATCCATGTTTTCCTTATCTGTAAATTGGGACAATAATTCCTGCTATGAGGAGTAATAAGGGAAGCATGGGGCCTGTAATTGTTGACCAGTTCTGTACCTCTTTCCTTCCTGCTCCCACATCTCTGTGAGTTCCTTGAGGGCAGAAACCCTATGTTATTTACCCATGTTTCCTCAGCATCTGATGTGGCACCAAATGGACACATGAGTGTTTGAATACATTCAGGAATGAATATTCAAAGCCTGGGACTGTGGAGATCTTAGTGAAAACCTAGCATTAGGAACCCTGGACCATAGCAGAGTCTGTGTGAGCCTCCAGCTCTGCTGGAAGACCACCCCCAGCCATTCACTCTGATGATTGGTGATGATGATGACGATGGTGCTAATGGTGGAGGGGCCAAAGCATGTGGGAGCAGGGGCTGGGTGTAACAGATACGTCAGGGATGGAACACATTTCATGAAAGAAAAGTGAAGGTATGCCTTTCCATTGCTGGAAAGTTATAACCATTGCGTCCTGTAGAACAGAGAGTCCAAAAGCTGATGACAAACTACACCTAAATTCATGCAGTTTCAACAGCGTCACACAAAGAACCATCTGAAGTTAGGTGAGCCAGCTGCTTCTCCCCTTCCAGCTGCACAGTCTTAGTGCCTGGCTTGTTCTGTCTTTGTTTTCAGAAAACAGGTCTGTCTCCTGGCCTCCATTCTCTCCACCCACCCCCTATATTGCAGCCACAGGAGTCTTCTAGCTTCTTGCCACTCAGGTGTGGTCCACCAACCAGCAATATCAGTATCACCTGGGAACTTAGTAGAACTGCAGAATCTCCAGTCCCACTCACAGACCCAATTTATCAGAATCTGCCTGTTAACAAGCTCTCTGGTGATTCACATGCACATTAAAGTTTGAGCAGCAGTGTAAAACCAGCTCTTATTATATCACTCCCTGCCTTAGAACCTTTTGTCATCTTCCTATGCTAACCAACTGTGGTAGGCAGAGTACTGGCCCTCCAACTGTGTCCACATCCTAATCCCCAGAGTCTGTGAATATGTTAAATTACCAGAAAAAGGGGAATTAGGGTTGCAGATGGAATTAGTATTGATAATCATCTAACCTTCAAAAAGGGAGTGGCTCCTGGGTTACCCAGGTGGGCTCAGTGTAATCACAAGCGTCCTTCAAAGTGGAAGAGAGAGGTGAAGTGAGAAGGACTCGATCAGTCTTTGCTGGTGTTAAAGATGGAGGAAGGGGCCACAGCCAAGGAATACGTGCAGCCTCTAGAACCTGGAAAAAGAAAAAGAAAAAAAAAAAAGAATTTTTCCTCAAAGCTTCCAGAAAGGAGCATGATCTGCTTAATTTTTATCCAAGGTCTGTGTTGGACTTCTGACCTACAGAACAGTAAGGTAATACATTTGTGTTGCTTTAAGTACTTAATTTGAAATAATTTATTACGCAGCCGTAGGAAATGATTTTAACACTCCTTAGCATGGCATTTGAGACCCTCTGAAGTCCTACCAGAGTGCTGTTTTGGCCTCATCTCCAAGAATATCCTTCCTCTTAGCCTGATCTCAGAGCTCACAGCCCCCAGGGTGGCTGGAATGTCAGGGGTGGGGCACCCTGCGAGTCCAAGCTAAGATTATTCTCCCTGCACCCCCAGCACCTAACCCCATGTCTGGCTCTGGCAGGTACTCAGTCGATGCTTGTTAAACGAATAACCCAGTGGAAGCCTGCTATATTCATTCAGGTCACCACCAGCCATGGTGGGGCCCCAGTACCCTGGAGGCCCTGGAGAGGCTCTACTTTGCTGTTCCCCTGCTCTTCTGTCTTGGGCAAATCACTGGCTGTCTTTGGGCCTCAGTTTCCTTATCTGGGAAATGAAGGGGTTGGACCAGGTGAATCCTAAAAGCACTGTTAGCGGGAACATTCTAGGATATCTGAATTCACTTCACCCAAACTTTGCGGCAGTTGGGGGAGGTGATTCAACTCAGCAGCGCTCAGTCCAGTTCCCATCCTTCACTGACATCCTGTTCCATGGGTCAGGATACAGAACTATGCCCAGTGGCTCTGTGTATTTGGTACAAAGTGGAGACCACAGCTGCTCTCCTTCCCTGTCTAGTTAAAATGCCAAATTGCTCACTCTCCCACAGAAAGAAAAAGGGAGGGAAAAAAGAAAGCATTTCTCACTGCAGAGTTTTTCCACGTGACACATTTTCTAATTTTATTTCAGGCTTAACTGTCTAGAGTAGATGGCTTCATTTCAGCGTCTCCTCCTCCCCTTTTATTAGAATATGAGCTTCCAGTTGAAGAAGTGGAATGGTTTTTCTTGTTTAATATTTGCAAGTGTGGGCTGCTATCAAACTACGGCTGAATGTCCTCATTTTCTCTGCTGAAGGAAGTGCTCTCAGGTGCACAGCACTAAGCTAGTGGTAGGATTCCTGGGGTCTGGACCCTCCATGGGAAGCTTGACCAAGTCACTTCTGATCTTGGACTCAGAGACTTAATCTGCAAAGAAAGGAAGAGGTTGGGTCACCACAGAGACTGTACGGCCGATTGGAAGAACTGGTTGGTGGGCCCCGTTTCTAAGAATTGTTTTGTTTGAGACTTTATTGGAATTGTGTGCACCTAAATTTATATCTGCCATCAGCTTTGTCATCTCCGCACTGTCGCTGCAGTGCATGGATTGGCTGAGAAATTTTTAGCCCCTGGAAAGAGTGTTGTAGCATTGTTTCGAAGAAACTGATTCTGCTCCTGCAAGGTCTGTTGCATCCAATCTCTTCCTTTCATCCCTTTGCCCCACTGGGTTCAGGCCTGTGTCGTGCTCACTAAGGGACTGTCACAGCAGCTCCCTGTCCTGGCCAATAGGTCCTCCCATCTCTCTGTCCTCTGTTGCATCTTCTCACAGCAACCCGAGTCGCAGGTCCCATTATGTCACATGCCCTTAAAACCCTTCCCTGTTTTCCCTTACAGCACCTTAAATTCCAGTGTCCTCCGGCTGGAGCTCAAGGCATCTTCTCCCCTCCCAGCACTCCCGGTGCCCTGGCTCCAGCTACGGTGCCCTGGCTTCCCACCACGCTGAATTCCACTTGTCTCTGAATTTACAAGTATGTTCCCTCCTCCTACCTTTGCTAGCGCTGCCCCACAGTCTGGACTACTCTCCCTGCCCCGTTGAAATCCTCTTTCTCCTTTATAGACTTGGTATTCAAAGTATGGTCCCTGTGCCAGCAGCATCAGCACCACTGGGGAGCTTGTTAGAAATGCAGCGCTCCCCGGTCCAGCCCCAGACCTGCTGCATCAGAATCTACACCTTACCCCGGCCCCTGGCTGACGGGAGTGAAACAGAAGTGAGGGGCACGCCTTGTAGCGTGGTGGTCAAGTGCTGGAGCTAGGGGTCAGGCAGGGCTGGTTTGGTGACCTTGGACAATTTACTAGTCCTCTTCTAGCTTCAGTTTCCTTATCTGTAGAGTGGAGATGATAATAGTACTTATCTCAGAGTTCTTTGGATGAGTACATGGAGTCATGTCCCCAAAGCTCTTAGCACAGTGCCTGGCACACCATGATCCCTCAATGAAGGGTAATGGCCATGGTGACGAGGTTCAACCTCAGTGCTAACTGACATGGTTCCTAAACCCTCCTATGGCCTCCCTCAGCATTGCTTGTACCTGGTTTCTTCCATCAGAGTCGCTTGCAAGCCCATCTACCTAAGGATGGGGAGAGCCGGGGCAGTGCCATTCATTTTCAGGGTTCAGAATCATTGACCTTCCAGTGCAGGGAGATAAGCAAGGACTTTGCAAGTATGGGTGGGTGAGTTGGATAGAATTAATGCCAAAATTTCTAGGTATAAATGGTCATCCTGCCTGTCATAGCCTGGTAGGTTTTTCATTCACTCATTTGTTCACTCACTTTTATTTAATAAATATTTATTAACTGCTTACTGTGTGCAAGTCAGTGTGGTACATGCTGGCTATAAAATGATGAACAAGATAAGCGTGGTTCCCTTCCTCATGGAGCCTAGAATCTAATAGGGGACATGGACACTAAATAAAGGGTTGTAGAAAAAAACCCTAAATGTCTATAAACAGTAAAAAGTGTTATGAAGAAGTGCAGGGAGAGGGGCTTCCCTGGTGGCGCAGTGGTTGAGAGTCCGCCTGCCGATGCAGGGGGCATGGGTTTGTGCCCCGGTCCGGGAAGATCCCACATGCTTCGGAGCAGCTGGACCCGTGAGCCATGGCCGCTGAGCCTGCGCGTCTGGAGCCTGTGCTCCGCAACGGGAGAGGCCACAACAGTGAGAGGCCCACGTATCGCAAAAAAAAAAAAAAAAAAAAAAAAGTGCAGGGAGCTATGAAAGCACATGGCTGGCCACTCTAATACTGTGGTGTCAGGAAAGTCTCCCCAAGTTGTGACATTTAAGATGAGATCTGAGGTGTGAATAGATTTAGCCAGGAAAGGGGGTGGGGCTGGTGGGTTAAAAGAGGAGTGGAATGTTCCAGATAGAGGCAACAGGATGAGGATAGGATGGAAGCGGCCGCTGGTGTGGCCTGAGCAGTCAATTCTCCGAGCCTGGTAAAGGAGGGGAGGCTGGGATGGGACAGGACAGGATGGGACGGGGCTGAAGTGGGGGGGTCTCCAGCATGAAATCAGAACCTCTGTCCAGTAGCTGCTTTCCCGAGCCTGGCCCTGGGTGAGCATCTGGGCTTCCACTGCCCCTTGGGTCCTGCCCAGTGCTCATAGCCCAGGGTCCATGGGCTGAGAGCCTCTGGGTGCTCTTTCCTGCCCTGCTCTTGCCTCTACTTACCCGAGAGTTTATGGCTTCAGGGAGGGGCACAGGGTCTCCACCTCTGTGTTGCCCAAGAGAAGTGTGTATGAGAGACTTGCAGTAGAATGATAGGGAAGCAGGGCTGAGTGAGAGCCTGGAGCAGAGTCTCTGGTCTTACCTTGGCCACCCAGAGCCTCCCAGGCCATCACAGCTGCCTGGCTGAAAGGTTGTAAAGGTCATACGAGAAAAGGATTCTAAGAATTGCCCTCTGCAGTTAGTCTCCAGTTAGTCTTGGCTTTGAAAAGCTTCTTCCTGTCTGTGAAATGAAGGGGTTGGACCAGCTCTGAGGCTCATCCAGCTCTTATGTTATCTCTTCTGATTTCTCTCTCTGGATCTCTGTATTCAGAATGTGTATCCACAAGCACATGCAGAATTCTCTTGCCACGGAACAGAGAGGTCTTGCGGGGGAATAACTTGGGTGGGAAGTTCTTAGATGTTTTCACATGGGAAGCAATTCCTTTAGAGATGGTGGGAGATGGGTGATTCATTACCCACTCCTGTGCAGGCCACTCCTTCAGAGACCTGCTTCTCAAACTGGGTGTGCTCGTGGTCCTTGGCTGTTTGACAGCAGTGTGCAAAGCCACATTGTTTATTTCCTGCATCCATTTTACTCAGCGGCTGATGACTCAGGGAGTCCAGGAGCAACTGGAAAATAATTTAGAATATTTGTATGTTAAACAGCCCACAATTATTACGGAGTGCAAAACTTAAGTGCTTTTAAAGATAGGGCAGGAGGCTTTAATTAAATTTCCAAACTCTGGGGGGCTCTGGCCAGACCCAGGCCCTCAGGTATAGGGTCCCCTCTCTCTAATGGTGATGCTTTAGTGGAGACGATGTTATATATAGATTTGAGGTCCCCAGTTCGTGGGGGAGGCTTGGAATTATGGTAGCGGGTACAAGAACCTGTTCTTGTATAAACGTTTCCTCCATCAATAGTTACCTAACGCACTTGTGTGCGGACGGGGCTACTGACATGTTTGTTGTTTTGCTGTTGACAAGATGGAGGTCACTGTTCACCAGAGCTCTTGTACTAGAACTTTCAGGTCCACAAGGAAAGGAACTTGTCTGTCACTGCTAGATCCCCAGCACCTAGAACAGTGGTGCCATACAGCATGTGCTGAATAAATGCTAGCTGAATGAATAGATGTGTGTGTGTTGGTGGCTGTAAGAAACTTCCCTCCTCAATCTGCATTTACCTTTCCAGGAATAAGTGTGTGGGTGCATGAGCATGGGAAGGTTGGGTGGAATGTGAAAAATGCTGTTCATGCATATGCATGCGGGAGACTGGCCAGTCCCACTCAAGTTCAAGGTTTCTAAGAATCTCTTTGGAGGCAGCCTCCTACCCTGTGTGGTCCATGCTCCTTGTGGGAGAAGCACAGTTCACCATTCATGCACCTTGGGTAGCTGGGGCTCCTAAGCTCCCTTCTTAGGGTCCGTGGGTCCCCCAAATACCTCGCTCCCATCAAAACCCACCGGGGACCTTGAGAACCCAGAAAATGTTGGACTTTCAGGATCCTCTATTCTGGCTCTCCTAAATTACAGAGGGGAAGATGGAGGCTCAGAGAGAACAAGGGACATGATGAGAGTCACACAGCCAGAATATAGAAGAACTGGATTCAGAACTGGGTTTTCTGATGTCCAGGTGGGTGGCATCACACCACCCTCAAATTCCCAAGTTTTGCTGCTGCTTGAGTGTAGACATGTTGTCCGTCTGTCCCATCCTCAGGGATGTGGGAGGAAAGACGGGGGACAGGAATTCACTTACACTGAGGGTCTCTTCTGTGCCTGGCAGCGTATGGTTAGAGCTGAGCTTTGGGAACATCAGCTGGACTTCAAATCCCAATTCTTCCATTTATCAGCTGTGCGACCTGGGCAGATTGCTCAGAAGGAGGGTTGGTTCCCTATCTGGACAGGGGGTAGTGGAGGTCCCACCTCCCAGGCTGTGTGAGGCACTCAGAGTAGAGCCCGAGAAGACAAGCCCTTGGTGGGTGAGAGCTCTCCCTGAAACCATGAACCGCACCCTGTGTACAACAGCGTCACTGGGGAGCTTTTAAAACATGTGGAGGCCTAGGCCTTCCCCCCAGAGGTCCTGATTGGTATGGAGCCGAGAGTCAGTCTTCTAAAGCCCTCAGGTGGTTTTTCTGCCCATCCAGGAACACAGTGCTAGAGCATACACGCCATGAGGGCAGGGGACACATCTGTCCTGTTCACCCGTGAATCTCCCACAGTAGCAGTGCCAGGCACCTGGTGGCTGGTGCTTGAGAATATTTGTAAATTAATGAATGAATAAACGGACAGATAAATAAGATGTGCTCAGCACCTGACATTACCCTGTACCACCACCCTGAGAGCTGGGTATTGTCATCTCTCTGTCCAGATAACGAAACTAAGGCTCAGAGGAGTTAAGGAACTGGCACAAGGCTAGTAAGTGGATGAGGCCTTGCGTGCAGGTCTCTCTGGCACAGAATTACATGTCCTTCCCCTGCATCTGCTGGGCGAGGCTCGAGGCTCATCCTCCTCAGGTGCCCCCGAGGTCACCCTCAGTTTCAGGCCTCCAATTAGAGGCATCTCCTGGTACGCACCTTGGAGTGTCTGGTTCCCTCTGCCATTACTCTGGAGGTGCACAGGCTCTTCCTCCAGCTAACATTTGGATGCCATCAAGCTGTACTTTCATCTAGATTAAACAAGAGTCAGCCTGTTTCAAAATATGGCTTCAGGGTCATCATCTGTTCTGGCTGTTCCCTTAAACTCAAATCCCATTTCAGAGCCAAATGGGGCTCCAGCATCCCGCAGAGAGCAGGTCTCTGCACAGTGGAGCAGGAAAATCTGTAGAAAGAAGCAGTGTGTTTGATAACAGCTGTAGGACAAATTTCTTACTTCGTTTGTTTCCCCCTACTCCATGGCATTGAGTTGTTATATGTGAGCACCACAGGCCCCACTATGCATCCATTCCTGTATTGGGCGCCTACTGTGTACCAAGCACTTCCCTGTGCCTCACCTTCTTAGGGCAGTGGGTGAGAGTGGCCTGGATAGTCGATAACTGTGGGAACACGATATGCTGGGCAAGTCACATCGTCAGTCTGGGCCTTAGTTTTCTCATCTTGGGGACACTGGACTGATGTCCTTCCCAGCTCTGAAGGTCACCCCGAGTCTCCAGGCCTCTATCAGCCTGTTCAGTGTAGGCAAGATTTCACAGCTCCTGCTGAAGCTGTGAGCTCATTCTGCCAGCTGCTTCCCTGCCCTGGCTGAATTCATACAAGCTCATCTGTTGGGACGCCCTGGGCCGTTCCCAGGGCAGCTTGATTTTGCCCAGGGCATCACATGACAAGTGCTGAGAGGCTGCAGGAAAATATGTCTCCTGCTGTTGCCAAACGACCGCCTTCGCTCCACATTCCAAATCGCCCAATTCCACCCTCTGCTTGGCAAGGGAAAGGAAGGGGCCTGACTGCCGGGGCAGCAGCTCGAGGTGAAGTGGTGATGCCTCCTAAAATGGTCAGCGGCAGCCTTCCTCAGTAAACCTTTCAAGGCACCCCATTGCCTGTTGCATAAATTTTAGTCTCCTTGGCTTGACATTCAAGGCTCTCCCTAATCTGTTTCCAGTCTCCCGAGTGGAAAAGTGATTAAGAGTAGAAAGAGCTGGGAAGGACCTCAGATGACCCATGTGTGAGTCCCAACCACATCAGTCCAGCTCTGTGGCCTTGATCTCCTTCAGCCTTGGTCTGTTTATCTGCAAAATGGGAGAGCAATTGTTCCCACCTTATCAAATTGTCCTGAGAGTAAATGAGCTGATGTTGGCTTCACACTTCTAACCTGGCTTCATAATTCTCTCCTTTCTGTGCTAATGTTGGAGGTTACCTAAGAGTCCCATTGCTCCCATCCCCCGGGACTACCCACTTACCCCTCAGTTTCCTAACTCCATAGGTTTGCTTATGCTCTGCTTGCTCTACCGTGTTCACCTGTGCAGAGCCTTCCAGGCCCATCTCCATTGCCCTGTCCTTCAGTTCAGGCACCTGTATCAGGGCTCTGTGTGTTGGTGTCTTGCCCTCTCTACTAGTCTGAGAGCTACTCGGGGACCAGAGTCCGAGTCTTCTTGATCTTCCAAAGTACACCCCAGGCCCTAGTCCAGACAAGTGTGGCCACTGGATGCTGGTTGTGGGCAATGCCAGAACCCTGGACTGGGACCAGGATAGGGTGAAAGACAGGGAGGTCCACTCCTGCCTCCCTTTCCGAGATCCATCCTCCCCTTGTGGCTGCATTTCTCTCAGGGCTGGCACAATGTAAATTATGACTGAATTGCATGTGGTTAGCACCTCTAACTCTGTAAGAGATTTTATGGACCACGTGGTGTCAATCATGCGAAAGAACTCAAGAAATACCCAAGGACATGCCTTACTTAGAGACTTAGAAAGCTCCAGAATTACTTTCAAGCTCCTCCCACCATCGATGCCCCTCCCACCCCAATGCCTTACAACGTGGGGCTGGAGGTTGCGGGGTCGGGGGGATGCAGGAAGGAGCAGGAATCTTACCCTTCTTCTCCCAGGACCTCAAGGGCTGGCCTGTCCCACTCCATCTTGCCCAGTGGCCCCAGCTTATGCTCTAGCCCCCAGATAGGCGACGAGCAGCCTCTCTGAGGTCTCCAGCCAAACCTCAAGAACCTAATAGTATATCACGAGAAGGGGAAGCGTACGTTGTCCACAATCCCTACCCGGACCCTTGTTCCGGAGAGGCAGCTGTAATGCACTCTGAAGTGTAAGAGGCCAGTGTGTTTTAGATCGGCACTCCCAGCTCAGTTTGGTGGGTGAGAGCCAAGGCAGGCATTTTTCAGAAGGCTGGTCATTCTGCACCCTCTTGCTTAAGTGTCAGCCAGAAGGATGGAAGATCGCAGCCCTCAGAAAAGTTAACATCAGGCCTCTGTTTGGCTATTAATATTATATTATACTTCAACAGTTGGATCAGACGAGAGCTAGGCTGTTAAGTGCATATTGACCTAAATGGTGCTGGTGGGACCACTGGGACAAACAGCTGGCATTCATTAGAGTTCTTTGTAATTGCTGAAAAAGACTGTATTGATTGTATGTATTGAGGACAATAAATGTCATATGGTAAGACAGGCATACGGTCACTCTTCTCCAGAATCCATTAAGCTCATTCATTCACTCATGTGTGCATGATTCGTTCATTCATTCCTCCATCAATGCTCACTTTTTGCCTAACTCAGGCAAGCCCTGTGCTAGACGGGTGAGGGTGAAGTTGGGAGACATAAGCATGAAACAGATGATGCCTGACCCCCGAAGGGCTCACAGGCTGGTGGGAAACATAGGCAAATAAACAGATAATAACATAGAAGTGAGGAATTGGAGCTTCCTGGGAAACTTACCAAAGGAGGGTTTCTTGGCAAGATGGGGTGATCCATTTGCAAGCATTTAGAAAAAAATCAACCCTGAGGCCCAGCTTCCCAGTGTGGCTGGAGAGGACTTCCCTCAGGGAAGGGCAAGGGGAAGGTGAGGAGGCAAGGGAAGTAGCTATTGTTCCCCCTCCTGGAAGCGTGGCCGCCTCCGGCTTGGGACAGGCTTTCTCTGGTGAGCAGCTCCCTTGGAGGCCACAAGCTTCCTACCGGCTGTAGAACCCTCGCAGACATGCCCAGGCCCCCTGGGCTGGACCTCCCAAGCCTCTCTGCATCCCACAGATCACCAACCTCCTTCCCCAAGCTGGGACCACGTGGCTGCCTCTCCCTGTTGTCAATCAGTGGAATCTAGTCACTCAGGGGACTCTGGCCTCCCATCAGCCTGTCTGGGAGGCAGCTCGTTTGCTGTGGCTGTGCTGTGATCTGAGGGAAGCCCCATCGCAGCTAGGGCCCTGCCTAACCCTGTGTCCATAGAGAATGGACCCAGGCTGGGTCCACATCTTGTCTCTGCCACTTACTACCTGTATGACCTCATCCCTCTGCATCTCAATCTCTTCATGTATAAAATACAGGTAATAATACCTTCCTCACTGGGTTATTGTGAGTATGAAATGACTCAGTCCAGGCACCACACTTATAATAGGACTTGGCATACAGTAAGTGTTCAATGAATGTATTAAGTTTTTTGCCTGCTCTAACAAATTACCACAAACTGGTAAAGTTCTGGAGACCAGAAGTCCAATGTCAAGGTGTTGGCAGGGCTGTGATCCCGGTGGAGGCTCTAGGGGAGAATCTTTCTTTGCCTCTTCCAGCTCTGGGGGCTTTCAGTATTCCTTGATTCATGACTGCATCACTCCAATTTCTGCCTCATAATCATGTCGCCTTCTCTTCTGTCAAATCTCCCCTGTGTCTTATAAGGACACTTGTCATTGGACTTAAGGCCCACCTGTATAATCCAGGATGGTCTCTTCATCTCAGGATCCTTAATTATATCTTCAAAAGATGTTTCTTCTAAATAAGGTCACGTTCACAGGCTCCAGGGATTAAGATATGGACCTATCATTTTAGAGGCCATCATTCAACCCACTACAGTGAACATGGACCATTATTATTATCGTTTAGTTGTTTCTTCCAGCAGCTGCAGTTAGCCTGACCGTAGCATCCTGCCCTGGGGTCAGGAGGGGATGGAGTGGGAATGCTAAACCAATTTCCAGGTTCCAGCTCCTCTTGGTCAGCCCCATTTTATTCAAGCCATTCCCAGGCTGGGACAGGAAATTCTGCTTATGAAGTTCCGCTGGCCACATTATAGCATTTCAGCATGTTCAAACCTTACTAATCTGAGAAAAACAGCCCTCTCAGGCCCCTACACCTGTTTGGAGCTCTCTTTCCATGTTAGCTGCTCCTTACACCTGAGCAGGCTATGCTTAACAAAGCATTTTCACATGCAGAACCACATTTGACCTTCACTGCAACTAAGCTGAAGGAGATCATTTCACCCCATTTTGCAGGTGAGAAAACTGAGACCCAGAGGGAAAATTGCACAAAACTATCTTTCCTGGCAATTATAGACAACAGTTCAGGGGAAAGAAAAGAAGACTAATATCATTGACGATAATTGCAGTAACAGCCACCGCTGTGTTGAATGTATGCTTTGCTAGGCCCTCTGCCTAGTATTTTATGTCTGCTATCTCAAGTCATTCTCAAAAGTCTTTCCTGAAGTAGGTGGCCTTATTCCTGTGTTATGGATGTAGACACCAAGGCTCAGAGAGATGAAGCGTCTTGTTCAAAGTTGCACAGCTTTTAAATGCTGAACTGGGATTTGAAGCCAGACCTGGCTGAATCTTTCTCCCTAATACCGTGCTGCTTGGAGATCCTTCTCTAGTTTGGAACATATGTCAGGCTGGCCAAAATGAGAGCAGTGGGGGCTTCCCTGGTGGCGCAGTGGTTGAGAGTCCGCCTGCCGATGCAGGGGACACGGGTTCGTGCCCCGGTCTGGGAAGATCCCACATGCCGCGGAGCGGCCGGGCCTGTGAGCCATGGCCACTGAGCCTGCGCGTCCGGAGCCTGTGCTCCACAACGGGAGAGGCCACAACAGTGAGAGGCCCGCGTACCGCAAAAAAAAAATAATTAAAAAAAAAAAAAAAAAAAAAAAATGAGAGCAGTGGCAGTCCAGTTCCCTCCCAGATCTGCTCAGAAGATGAAGCCCATGAGAGACTGTCTCTCGCTGGTGGCAAAACTCCTTCCTGAAAGGCAGGTGCTGAGTGTTGATACTCAGAGCAGTGGGGGTCGGCAGCAGGGCAATGGGAATAGGGAGGCAGACAGGCCCCAGGTCACCGAGGGCCGGGACAGTCAAGGTGTGCTCCCTGGAGTGGAGCGGCCTTGGGTTGAAGTGACATTCCTGGAGATGAGAGGAGCAGAGGGAGACTCAACTCCTTGCCTCAGACCTTTAAGGTTCATATCTTTTTTTTTTTTTTTTTTTTTTGCGGTACGCGGGCCTCTCACTGCTGTGGCCTCTCCCGTTGCGGAGCACAGGCTCTGGACGTGCAGGCTCAGTGGCCATGGCTCACGGGCCCAGCCACTCCGCGGCACGTGGGATCTACCCGGACCGGGGCTTGAACCCGTGTCCCCTGCATCGGCAGGCAGACTCTCAATCACTTCGCCACCAGGGAAGCCCAAGGTTCATATCTTAAAATCGCCAGTTCTAGGACCTGATAGCTGTGTGCCCTCAGGCAAGTTATTTAACTTCTCTGTGCCTCTGTTCCCTCATCTGTCGACTGGGAACAGTAAGAGTGGGGTTGTTATGGAGAGCTCTGGGGCTGTGAATCAGGATCACCTGGGAGGCTGGTGTCCAGGCCATGCCTGGACAAACTGAATCAACATCTCTGGGGGTGGGCCCCTGGCATAAATATTTTTTAAAAATCTCCCCGGTAATTCTGTGTAGCCAGGGTTGAGAACCACTGCTCGTCAGGTAAAGTACATGGCGCCCAGGACATAATAAGGGCTCACTATATACGAGCTATTGTTACACTTTCCTCATACATTCATGAAATTAACATTTATTGGGCACCTACCTGTGCCAGGCTCTGCCAGGTGCCCATATCACCTGAGATTCATACTTCTTGCTTAGCCATTTCTAGCATTGCTTCCAAGAGAATGAGTTAATTGGGTTTGATGCTGTGTGAAGACATGGCCCAAATCTAATATTCTGAGAAGAAGGTTTTACTGATAAGGGCAGAATCCAGAAAATGTGCCCACGTTAGAGAAACTGAAACCCTGTGTGTAGGAAGTGCAGCCAAAGATCTCCAGACCTTTAAGGAGGAAGCTAGAGAAGAAAGAGTGGGCTGCAGACTCTCTGTGGGTCCCCAGGCAAACATCTGCCCTTGCAGTGCCCCCACTTCAACATCTATAACGTGGAAGGGTTTCTGCTTTATGTTGGGGGGTTCGTTTTTAGCTGCAGAATCCTTTTCAAACGAGGCTGTAATTGGAACCCAAAATATCAAGCAAATTAAGTCTGAGTTGCTTTGGTGTGAGTGTATGGATCAGGGTAGATGAGTGTGGGTGTGTGAATGTGTGAGAGAGTCTCCACGAATGATTTGTGTGTGGATGCGTGTGTGCGTGTGTGAAGGTGTCAGGTGTGTTAATATGGGATGAGAGTAGGGGAAGGTGTGTGTATGGATATGTGTGCATATACGTGTGTGTGTGAATGTGTGTGTATGGATATCTTATCAGGGTGTGTGTGAGTGTTCGTGGGAGTGTTGTGAATAGGTGAGAGTGTGTGTATGAGTGTGGTTTTACGAGCGTGAATCTGGATGGGTGTGTGTGTGTGCATGTGTGACTGTATCTGCGTGTGTTAGGGAGCTGAGGGGCAGGCCTCCTTTAGCCTCCCCTCTCCTGCTGGTGGACTTCTCCGTGCCCCTCCCTGCCATCTCTGGCCCCGGGGAACAGTTGGGGACTGTCTGGTCATCTGCCCTGACCCTGCTGCCCTGCCAGCATTGGTTCTGTGTCCCCTTGCAGTGCGGAGCCTGGTATATTCAGGAGATCCTGAAATTGCCCACTTCCAGCAGGTGGCCACCTATTCCTTTCTGGTGCCCCTCACGTGCCCAGGGCAGCCCCTTTTCCTCCAGGCCTGCTTCAGTGAGTCTGAGTTTTCCATGCAGAGCCCCGGGCTGAGTCCTCCGGAGCTGCTGCTGGGAGTGATGACTCACCGCAGTTGATGTCACCCCCAGGAGTCAAGGCCTCCATCACACTCAAAGAGTCTTTGTTCCCCAAATGGAAAAGGAAGGGCCATAAACTGAGAGAAGTTACTGCAAAACCCTTCCCAGATGCCCCTGGCCCTCATGCCTGCCCACACCTGCTAGCCTTTACTGTACCACCTGGTGCACAGGGTCCCTGCAGAGGCTCTGAACCCAGGTTTGGGGAAGGCAGTGAGGAAGGGGTCTGAAGGCCCTCACTGCAGCAGCACAGCAAGACCCACCGCTTGCTTCCTGGGGCTTGTGTATGGCTCTTGCACTGGAGCCAAGTCTGCCTAGCCGATGGGTGAGAGAGAGAGAGAGAGAGAGAGAGAGAGAGAGAGAGAGAGAGAGAGAGAGAGAGAGAGAGTGTGTGTGTGTGTGTGTGTGTAGGTGGGTGTTGCAGGCCCTGGTCACAGAATGAGGGAGTCATACCACTCTCTCTAGGCTCAGCTCCTCAGTTCCCTAGTCTCTGGGCCTACTTATCTGATTCTATTATTAATTCTGTAAAGGCTAACAGTTGGAGGGTGACTGTGAAGGGAACTGCAGAGACCATGAGGGTACCCGGCCCAGAGTCGGCCTAGTCTCTGGGTCTTGAGGGCTCCTGGCCCATCGTGTTGTCCATTCTCATGGTGACTCTGGGAGCCAGCTTTCATTGCTGCCCCGCTGTACAGATTCGTTTACAGCTCAGAGAAGCAAATTGGCTTGCCCAAGGTCACACCCCAGTTAGTGGTAGACCCAGGGCTCAAGCCCAGATCGTTCTGCTACCAAACCCCAGGAGGTTAACCCTTACCTGTGGCTGCCAACCAGGAGAGGGCATCAGACTCACCCAGGCCAGACTCTGGAAGACTCTGATTCCATAGGGCCAGGCAGGAGGGGCAGACCTCTGCCTTTTTAAAAGCTCCCTGGGTGACTCTGACGTGTGGCTAGGACTGCAACCTTCATAACACATTATACTACCTAGTCAGATTTGAATCCTGGCTGCAATTGCTTATGATCTTCATGGCCTTGGGGCAGTAATGAACTTTTCCAAGCCTCAGTTTTCGATCTTGTAAAATGGGGATAATAATATTATGTCCTTCATAAAGAATCAAGGGTGAAGATGAAATGATTGGTGGAAAGCTCTTCAAATAGTGCCTCTCAGGCAGCAAGCCCACAAGTGAATCTTAGCCACAGATGTTATTGTTTCTTGTCATCCGTTCGTAGGTCACCCTTGCCAGACTCCGTGCTGGTGCCAGGGACTGCGAGATGAGTCTGCATGATCCATACCCAGGAGCCCATGTCCAAGCATATCAGGGAAGGAAGGGAACTAACCACCAGAATGCAGAGATGAGGGTGTAGCGGTGGAGGCATGGACGGGGACTGTGGAAACACAGAGGGAGAGCCGAGGGGGAAGCCCAGGAGGCAGTGGGCTGTAATAGGTTGGCTTCCGCACTGGGGCTTCCGGTGAGTTACTTCCCCTCTCTGGGGCTTGATTCCCTCTGCCAAATGAGAGAATGAGCCCCACCTTGCCTCCCTCCCCCCTGGCGAGGGAACAGGTGAGAGGATGCTTCGAAACCAGAGAGGGTGCTGGTGGGTGCAGACTTCTTCCTGCTGGGGCACCCAGGTGGGCCCAGCTCCTTCCAGCTGCTAGGCAGGGCAACCAAGCTGCAGCGCCCACACCTTGCCAGGACTCTGACCACCTCCAGGCCCCTTCAAAACCATCGTTTTCTCACTTGAGGTCAGAGGCCTGAAAGAAAGAGAGAGAGAGGAGAGCTCATACAGTAACTTCATTGAGCAGGAAAATTCCTACGCTATATATGAAAACCGGAACAGGGAAAGAGGCGTTCTAAGTTTACATGTAGAAAAATGCTCTTCTGTAATTCAGAAAAATGAGGTCTTTGATTGTTGGCAAGCCCAGGTCTTCCTTCTAAGTTGATCCAGGATTTTTCCCCTGGCAGGGAAACAGTTCTTTTTTCTAAGAAATGCATTGGGTGGTAGGTTTTTCTAAGAACCTCTTGCATCTTTGCTGGGTGTGGATTGAGCCCCTGCAGGAGGAATTCTGCTGTGTCCATTTTCCTCGGGAAGGGAGTCAGGTAGAGCTGGGTGCCTCCAGGGACTCCAGCCTGGGTGTGGTGATGTTTCTTCACAGGCAGAGCTATGACATTTTCCTGGGCACAGTGCTCCCCACCTCTGGCCAGGCCACACTGTCCAAAGACGAGGACATCTGTAGGGGGAGAGCTGGATTTGTGCTGGTCCCCATTGGAGTCATTCCTTCCAGGCCTGAAGGCTGTGGGCTGAAGGAACCGGCAGTTAAGGGTGGTTAGAGAAAGTGGAAAACAGATGGGAGATGAGGATGCAAAACTGAAGACATTCAGACCTGGCAAGGGTCTTTGGAAACCATCTAATGCAAGCCTCTCATTTCATAGACGAGGAAACTGAGGCTCAGAGAGAAGGGACTGCTCGAGATCATACACTGCATTGGTGGCAGAATCTGCCTCCCAGGCTGGGCCCTGTCCACCATTCCATGCAGTGTCTGAGAGGCCATGGTATGGAAGTCCAGAGGGCAGTTAGGCCCAGCCAGGCAGGTGGGAGCTACAGGAGGACATGCCTTAGCTTACTGGGAGAAAGAAGACTTAGAATTGCCCAGCAGTGGCCAGGGTTGTCCTGGGGGCATTGAGCTCCCGGACAATGTAGATGTGCAAGCAGAAACCAGATAGACTTTGGCGTGGAGGGATGTGGCAGAGGAAACTCCTTCTCCAAATGGTGAGCTGCAGTCTTTCTGCATAGAGTCTGTGGCTTGGTGAACTCCCAGCAGGCAGCAAAGGAGGCACTGGGGACCTCCTCTCTCCCAAGGGGTGAGTGCAGGGAAATCCAGGGGAGAGGGGCCCTGCTGGGGTCCCAAGGGCAGTCACCCCCACTTTACCTATACACACTTAGCCTGCTGGCTCCATCAAGGTTGGATCACCTGGACCCCCTGAGCCCTGCCCCCAGTGGGAGCAGGAGGAATCAGCGAGTCCCCGTTTAAGCTGACTGAAGTGTTCTGTAGTCTTCACAACGGCAAGTAGAAATGGGATGTGGGGAAGGGACACCTTTTGCTTTCCCAGGCAGCCAGTGTAGGAAAGGGGCAGAGGATGGGAGGGAGGCACCAGGGTTCTAGGCCTGGCTTGTTCACAGCTCCCCACTGACCTCAGACCTGCTCTCTTGGGTCACTTCCAGACCTGCCTGTGATTCTGGCACAGGCGGTGTCCCTCGCAGCTGCAGCCCAGGAAGCCTTCCTTGGGTTTCATGGGTGCAGTTCTCCGTGTAGCCGCCAGGGGCCGCTGCTGTGCACGTTCCTGGCGTGTCCTCAGCCACCCTGTCTGGCTTCTCTGCAACCCTCTTTGACCTAGAGCCAGAGGAATGCTCCTTAGTCCCTTGGGGCTTTAAATGCTAACAAGCGCGAGCACTGGGCTCAGGTCCCAGATAATCATCTGTGAGGTGGAGCTTTGCAAAGCCAGATACAGTTCCCTGAGGAGGCAAGGCTCCAGAGCCCAGGCTAGCCCCAGGCACTGCCTCAGGACCCCACGGATGGAAGGGCTGAGCCAGCCCATTACATAGAAGGGGAAACTGAGAACTGCCTGGGGAGGAGAGATGTCAGCTGTCCTGGAGAGGAGGAGAGGGAAGGGTTCCAGTTCTTCACCTCCTCTGGCCAGGTCACTGTCATCTCTGTGGAAGGAAAACCTGAACCCTGCCCTGTTTGTTTCTTCAGCACTAGGATTCTGCCCTGGTTTCCATGGAAACTGGCTTTGGACCCCTGGGAGGAAAGTTGCACCATGTGGTGACTGTTCACATTTTCCTCTGCCCAGTCCACCTCTAAAGCCATCTGATTCCTCTTCCCTGTGCCCTCGGGAGGGGCTGTACCAAAGTTGTGCTCAGGAGCCCAAACCAAAGACTTGAGGAGAGTGAGGCCCAGTGGCATCTCTCTGTTCCCTTTCCTCAGGCCACAACGCCAAGTGCCTGCTCTCTGCCAAGTCCTGATGTGGGTATTTGAAGGAGGGAGTCATGCCTATGGCTCTGTGTATAGGGTGGGAGTGGAGCTCCAGTGTCTTGGGGTGCAGCTGAGTGAGCTTAGAAAGATTTGGCTGTGAGAAGATAGGGGAGGATGTTACCAATAGAAGGAACAACATGAGCAAAGACAGGGACAGGAAAAGGGGGAGAATGAAGCGATGAAGCAAAAGGTGTCTTGAGTGGAATTTCAACTTGATCCTGAGGGCGCTGGGGAGCCATTGAAGGCTCTGGAGCTTGTGAGTAGCATGAGTGGATGACTGCTAACTGAGACACCTAGATCATGAGCTTCTTGAGAGCCTACATTCTAGGTTCAGCTCCATATCCCCAGCTGCACACAAGGTGTGAGGTAGGGGCTTTATGAATGTTATCAAATTCATGAACTGGAAAAGTGGGTTGAAGAACCTCCATTGGAAGTGAAGCTATCCCTATGCATTAATGAAGTGAGCGATTAAGACTGAGGTCAGATGTCCTATGAGATAAGTAGTTATCTGTGGCGAAGTGTGGCCACCTCCCACAAAGGGCCCCAAGGTTCCTGAGGCCAGAGAATTCTGCAGTCAGTCCTCCATTAGCACTGCCCCCTCCAGTCTTGCCCCTCAAGGATGGTGAGATGTCTTCCCACCAGCTGTGATCTCCACCCCTAGCTTCCCACCCAGCACAGAGCCATCCTAGGACAAGCCTATGGACCAAGTTGCTGGGCCTGTTTGTCTTGGCTCCCCGGCTTCTCTCCCCTCCCTGGTGGCCTCCTGAGCAGGTGGCCTTCCTGCTGGAGGCCAAGGAGAAATGAGCCAGCAGGCCCAGGCGCAGCCCTGAGCATGAGTCACTCCAGGCCAGGGGCTGCTCCCTGCCATGCCACGCTGTGGGACCGTGTGTGTGGAGGGAGTGGTGGTTGCTGAGAGCATGGCTGGGCCGACTTGGACTTCCTCTAGATCGTGGCTTGGCTCCCCCTGTGGCCGACCCAGTGAAAGCAAGGCCTGTTGCCTGATGCCTGCACTCCGGTCCTCTCTCATGGCTGAGGTCTGGGCAGCAGGGGGCGGGTAGGATTAGGAAATGATCTCTTTGCAGACTTTGGTTTTTGCTAAGCTTATACCTTTGAATCAAACAGAAGACCAATTTCTACCATTTGTTGAGCACTTGCACTTTCCCTCCATCATCTCATTTGGTCCCCATGTGTGAGATGGGTGGGATGTCCCCTCGTCAGCAGTAAGTTATCTGCCAAAAGCTGCCCACTTCGTAATTGGCAAAGGCTGGATCTGAATCCAACACCAAGGTAGTTCTCCTCTGCAGGCTGCCTCTTTTGCCCACTGTCCAGCTGGCCAACCAGTGGTCTGTGCCTGGCAGGGCTGGGGCAGCTTGGGGGTCGTGGGAGGGACACCAGTTCTGGGTCACCTGTCATTCCAAGTCACCCCTAAGGCAGAATCACACCTCCCCTCTGTCTATCCTTGCTTCACTGCTCCATCTACTGCTTTCTGGCTGTGTCTCCTGGTCCTGGAACTCTCTCCTTGACCATCCATTTCCCTGTCTATAAGATAAGGAGACTGGATAGATTGGTGAATTTTTTTTTTTTTTTTTTTCCAAACCAGAATCCTCCTGGAACTAAGAATTCCCAGAATGGCCACATGGAAGCCTGGGCTTTACTGGCCATGGCAGCACTGGGCTGGTTTAAGCAGGCTTCTGGGTGGGAACCTCTCAGCCCCTGTCCTTGGGTACCCTGAACCCCCAGCTGTCCCTTGAACCCTCAGGGCACCACTTAGAAACAAGCCGCTGGATGAGAGGCCCCGGTCATTCACTCCCCATGGAACCACACATTCTACAAACCTGGAGTATCCCACCAGAGAGGGATTTCTCCTCCTGTTCTCAGTAGGAGAGAGAGAGGAGCTAGAGGAAAAGCTTTCACTGGATTAAGTGGAGAAGAAAGCGAAGCTATCAGCAGGGTGCTCATGGTTTTGTTTTGTTTTTATCTTTAAACTGTGGAGGGGAGAAAAGAAATCTCAGTGGGTTGCTTGCTTTTTCTATTTCTTTTCTTTTCACTTTTTCTTCTTTCTATAGAGATGGGCTGTATTTGAGTGAGGAGAAACATGAAGAAAAGGTTTTATACTTTCTAAAAGGGGATGTAGGGTGTTAACGTCTTTAAAAATATGTAAATGTCTTTATTTTTCACATCATGTACTGGGGGTAAAATTCAAAAAGTAGAAAAGAGTATCCAGTGAAAAGAAAGTCTCCTGTCATCTCCCAGCCACCAGCACTCTTCCTTGGAGACAATCTCTGGTCCCAGTTCTGGTGTATCTTTCTAGATGTATTTAATATATATTTTAAAATGTATTTTATATATTTATGTATTAATATATGTATTTCCAACTGATAGCAATTCTATTCTGCACCTTGTTTTTCTTATATGTTTGTTTCTAGTTAATACATCTTGTTTCATATTAAAACCTAAGGAACCATACCTTTTTAAAGGCTGTATTGTATTTCATTGTATGGGTATATCAAAAGTTACTTTTTTTAATAGAAATTTATTTATTTATTTATTTATTTATTTTTGGCTGCGTTGGGTCTTCGTTGCTGCGCGCGGGCTTTCTCTAGTTGCGGCGAGCAGGGGCTACTCTTCGTTGCGGTGCATGGGCTTCTCATTGTGGTAGCTTCTCTCGTTGTGGAGCAGGGGCTCTAGGTGCACGGGCTTCAGTAGTTGTGGCTCGCGGGCTTCAGTAGTTGTGGCTCACAGGCTCTAGAGCGCAGGCTCAGTAGTTGTGGCGGACGGGCTTAGTTGCTCCATGGCATGTGGGATCTTCCCGGACCAGGGTTCGAACCCGTGTCCCCTGCATTGGCAGGTGGGTCCTTAACCACTGCGCCACCAGGGAAGTCCCAAAATTTATTATTTATTTAACCATTCCCCAAGAATTCCAAGACAGAATGGTTTAGATACATTTAGATACATTTAAACAATACTGCAATGGATATTCTTGTAAGTGCTTTATATGTCACATTTGTAACTATATCTGTTCTAAAAATTCATAAACATATAACTGCTGGGTCAAAGAGTACATAAGCACTTTTACTTTTGATAAATATCGTCAAAGTGCCCCTCCCACAGTTGTTGTGCCAGTTTACAGTCTCACCAGCAGTGCATGCGATGGTCTGTTTCCTCACACTCTTGCTAAACAGAATATTATCCAACATTCTGATCTTTGCCAATCTGATAGGGAAAATGGTATCTCCTCATAATCTTACTTTGTATCTCTCTTGCTCTGAATGAGGTTGAGTATCTTTTCATATGTTTAAGAGCCATTTTTTTTTCTTTTACTGTGGAAAGAATTTCCTGTTCTTTGCCCATTTTTCTGTTGGATTTTTGGCCTCCTGCTTATTTGTTTGTTTTGTGTATTAGCATAATTCTTCTGTTGTCTGTGATATATGTAGCAAATATTTTTGTCCAGGTTGGGATTTTATTTGACACTGTGGGGATTTATTTTTGCTATGCAGAACTTTAAAAATTTATGTGTTGTTAAATTTAATGAAATTTATAAATCTTTTTATTTTTGCCTTCTGGGGTTTGTCATACTTTAGTTTCTGTTTTATTGCAAGTTGCAAACTGGACAGAAAAAGCATTGGATTGAGAATCAGATCTGCTTTTAGCCGCCAAATCCCTTCCCTCCTTTAACCTCAGTTTTGCCTTCTTTCTGTAAACTGAAGGGGTTGGACTTCATTCATTTATTTGTTCATCTTTTCATGCATTCATTCATCAGCACTGAGCTGGATACTGGGAACACAGAGATAAATGGTGTGGTCCATGTTCTTGTGGTACAATGGGGAGAGCGACAAGTGACCCAACAGGCACCTGCAGTGTGCTGGGAGTGGAAGTGAAAGACCTCAGTGTATATTGAGGGGGCATCTGATGCGGGCCTGGAAGGAGATGTATGTCAGGAGGTGAAACAAGGGATTTCATGGGAGGGAGTCTTGGAGAATGAAGAGTTAGTTATTCTGGTAAAAATAACTGGTGGGGCGAGGTGGGGTGGTGGCAGAGGGAAGAGCATTTGACAAGGAGGGGAGGGTACCTCTGATGGCCTGGGGCACTGGAGGGAGGGCGTTGGGGATCAGAGTGTGGCTGGGTCTAGACCACAAAGGCCTCTCCAGCCAGGCGCCCAGGCTGCCATGAACCCTGAGGGCACAGATGGCCGGAGAAGCCTTCTCATCAGGGCCTCAACATGATTAGATTTGCCCTTTTGTTGAGGATGGGACAATCGTTTTCATTAGAGTGTTGTGAAATATTTTCCATGGTATTTTTTATAAAGAATACTACAAGGAGGGCTTCCCTGGTGGCGCAGTGGTTGAGAGTCCGCCTGCCGATGCAGGGAACGCGGGTTCGTGCCCCGGTCCGGGAAGATCCCACATGCCACGGAGCGGCTAGGCCCGTGAGCCATGGCCGCTGAGCCTGCGCGTCCGGAGCCTGTGCTCCGCAACGGGAGAGGCCACAACAGTGAGAGGCCCACGTACCGCAAAAAAAAAAAAAAAAAAAAAAAAAAAGAAAGAATACTACAAGGAATACTTTTGAATATCACGTAGTTTAAGAAATAAACATCATCACTGTAGTTGAAAAGCCCCATGGACCACTCCCCAAATCTCATCTCTCTATCTCCCCTAAATGTTGGCAAGAACATGCTTCTGGCGGACGTGTAAGATGGCACAGTTGCATCTTAATGATAATTAAGATAATAATTGCATCCAAAAAGAAATGATAATTATGGGATGTAATGTAGGTGTTAACTAATGCTAGGGAAGTAATCATACTGCAATACGTAATATAAGTGTATCAGATCAACACTTTGTTCACCTTAAACTTACACATATTACATGTCAGTTATATCTCAGTTTTAAAAAAATGGCACAGTTGCTTAAGAGAACAGTTTAGCTGCACTCAGTGAAGTTGCAGATGCATATACCCATATCATCCAATAATTCTACCCTAAGTGGTGGAATTACCTGCACAGGTAAGCACAAGGAGATGTGTATAAGGAAGTCCATAGTAGTAGTGGTTGTAATAGTGATGAGGTTGTAATAACCTCACTTTCCATCAGCAGAAATGTGAACTAATCCATAGTGGCTTATGTATACCCAGAGTACTGCTGTGAAGATATGAGACCTGGAACCACATGTCTCAACAGGGATAAATCTCAAAAATACAGCGTTGAGTGGGGAAAAAAAAGTTACAGAATACACGCAGCATGCCAACATTTATATGAGGTTAGTAGACAGGCACAGCAATGCTACATTCTGTTGGAGACATATAGTCATGTAGTAAACGCACAAAGGCATGCACGGGGATAATAAACACCAGGCCCCCAGAGTGGCTGCCTCTGGGGCATAGGCAGGGAGAATAGGATCAGAGAGGCCATGAGAGCTTCAGCTGTGTTGATACTTTCTTTCTTAAGTGGAGTGGTGGGCCCATGCCTGTTCCTCATGTTATTCTTGTTCTAAAAATGTTAATAATATATTTTATTTATCCCAGAATTTCCCCAAATTATCATCTCAACATGAAATCAGTCTAAACGTATTAAACAAAATGAATATCTTACATTCCTTTTTTCAAGCATTCCTTTTTCAAAATCCAGTTTGCATCTGTTGTCCCGCCTGCAGAGCTCCTGCCCGCCTCTCTCTGGGACCTGCCTTCCTACATCATCACCGCAGGTGCACAGGGGTGCACGTCACTGCAAGCCAGCCTGCAGCCTTCTCCCAGGGGACGGTGGTTGGGTGGACCAAGGCTCATGAACCTGGGGTCCTTTCCAGGCCACCACAATGGAGGCCTATTATTTCTCCCCCCAAGGGGTAGTGGTTAAGAGCACACCTGTTTAGTGGGGTGCTCTCCTGAGGGGCTTACCTTGGGCAAATTTCTTACCTTCTCTAAGTTTTCTCTGAGGTAGAATGGGGATAATAGTACCTACCCTCATGGAGTTGTCGTGAGGAGTAAATGAGCTAGCTAATGTATGTGAAGAGATTAGAGCCTGGTAAGAGTGAGAGCCGGGGGAATGTGGATGATGCTGATCATGAAGACGACAGTGACAAAAGGCGATGACGATGATACGTATTTCAGTTGTCCTAAGGTCTGGGAACACTTCATTTTGTCCCTGCTTTTCCCCCCACACCCTGAGGCACTTAAACAGTAGACCTTATTCAAAGTAAAACAAAACAAAACAAAATAAACCTATCCACTTTTTTTTTTTTTTAATAAACTTTATTTATTTATTTATTGGGCTGCGTTGGGTCTTCGTTGCTGTGCACGGGCTTTTCTCTAGTTGCGGCGAGTGTCGTTGTAGCGTGCGGGCTTCTCATTGCAGTGGCTTCTCTTGTGGTGGAGCATGGGCTCTAGGCACGCGGGCTCAGTAGTTGTGGCTCGCGGGCTTAGTTGCTCCACAGCATGTGGGATCTTCCTGAACCAGGGCTAGAACCCGTGTCCCCTGAATTGGCAGGCGGATTCTTAACCACTGTGCCACCAGGGAAGTCCCAAACCTATCCTCTTTTAAAGAAAGAAATGGGGGAAAAATCCTTAAGTTGATGGGGGAACACTGTAGGGATATTCTAGGAATATTTTTAAATGTTTTCCAAACTGCTCATCATGACTTGTTCATGGGTAACGATATCAATTCAGTAGGTTGTTTCCAGCATGTTTTTAATAAAACAAAAGAGAAAAAGAATTGTTAAACAGAAAGGAAAATATCACAGTGCCTGGTAAGTATTAAAAGTAAATAATGTTTTATGAAACATCTGTTTCACTGTTACAGATATATATTTGTCTAAACGTGCATATTGGGTGGCCATGTAAATGCATTTCTTATTGTCGGTCGTTGTCAAAAAACTTTGAAAAACAATAATTAAGCCACAACGGTGGGGTTACTGAAGGATCCCATTTCATTCCTGAATTTATTTCTTCCTCATTTCCAAGTGTAGTAGAATATATATGTGAAGCATGGCCTCCTCTCTCCCTCCCTGCAGAATTGGCTTCCCAGGGCCACCTGGACCTCACAGAGCTCATTGGCGTCCCACTGCCCTCGTCCGTGTCCTTTGTCACTGGCTATGGTGGCTTCCCGGCCTACAGTTTCGGGCCTGGTGCCAACGTCGGCCGCCCGGCCAGGACCCTCATCCCACCCACCTTCTTCAGGGACTTTGCCATCAGCGTGATGGCGAAGCCCAGCAGTGCCCGAGGCGGCGTGCTCTTTGCTATCACAGATGCCTTCCAGAAGGTCATCTACCTGGGCCTGCGGCTCTCAGGAGTGGAGGACGGCAGCCAGCGGGTCATCCTCTACTATACGGAGCCCGGCTCCAAGGTGTCCCACGAGGCTGCCGCCTTCCCGGTGCCCGTGATGACCCATAGGTGGAACCGCTTTGCCATGGTTGTCCAGGGCGAGGAAGTGACCCTCCTTGTGGACTGCGAGGAACACAGCCACGTCCCCTTCCCGAGGTCCTCCCGGGCCTTGGCCTTCGAGCCCAGCGCGGGAATCTTCATCGGCAACGCAGGAGCCACGGGGCTGGAGAGATTCACTGTGAGTCCAAGTCCTGCAGATCGGGGGGGCGCTGGACACCGTGTGACAAACACAAGCAACTATTCTTGTTATTATCTTATTCTTATGTCCTCAAAGAGGCATGTATGCTGGTGGGAAGAAAGCTAGGCCCAGAACGCAAAACCTAGATTCCAGCGCTGAATTTTCAGTGTAGCTTGATTTTAGACAGTATCTGGATTCTCTGATCTGCTCTGTGTTTTCTTATCTATAAGTAGGGATAAGAAAACCTAGGCCACAGGGTTGTGGGGTCACGTGAGCCAGCCTGTGTGAAAGCACTTTGTATGTTTTAAGGCATTATAGAAAGGGTAAGGTTTGTTATGTCCTTCAGTGATTTTATCTTTGGAAAAGGGTGGTAGTTGCATGTAGTTTCTACAAAGGTGGAATAGCTGGGATGCCAGAGTGTGAGGTAGTTTCTCTCTCTCCTTTTGGATAATGTGACTTGAAAAAAATACTGGAAAACTGATTTTGCTGTCAAAATGGGTTTTTATGAATAAGCCATTCTAAAGCAGATCCCTAAGTTACTGTAGTTATTCATTTAGTCAGCCCTTTTCTTACTGATACCTTCCCAACTGATTCAGGACAGGCCTGTGGCCTGGGGTTTGGGTTTATCTGTATTACAGTGGAAGATGGATTTTAAGAAGTTAAAATCTGATGAATAATTTTGAAACGCTTGCTTGGGGATCGTCATGGAGAACGGGCTGTCAGGTGTGGAGAGGGGAGGCGGAGTGGAAGCAGGGAAGTTGGTGGACACCTACTCTGGGGACAGGTCCTTCCAGCTGGGAAGCATTGAGCCATGGGGGAGAGACACTTTCTGGTGGGGGAGGCATGCATTTTAGGGCTCGTTGTTGACAAGCTGGGGACCTGGGGACCAGTTAGGAGGCTGCTGTTAGTCTGCGCTTTGAACACCATGCTCTCCAGGGACCTCTCTAGTTAGTGGGGCTCATATTACATTGGCCCAAGGAGAGTCCCCCTGAATGAGGACAGGCCTGGAGGTGGCTTGGTTTCCTGGTCATGGCTATGGGAGGCACTTCTCACACCTGTCCTTTCATGGCTTCTTCTCTGTTACAAAAAAGTCGTGTTTCCCATGGCTGCTTGTGCTGTAGACGTCGCCTCTGACCCCTCTGCTTTTCCCTAGGGGTCTATACAGCAGCTCACCGTCCACCGTGACCCCAGGACTCCCGAGGAGCTGTGTGAAGCTGAAGAATCCTCGGTGAGCCCCTACCTCCCCCCGGCAGCCAGAGAAGCTGGCGCCCAGGCAATTTTTCATTCCCAACGTCATGGAGTCTCTGAAATCTCTCATCTTGGCAAGCACTGCGTCAAGTCCTATTTTGGGCTTTTTGGCTTTATTATTATTTTAAAGAACTTCAGCCATGTCTTTAGTGTGTGTGGGGGAGGAGTTACGTTTCTTCTAAGGTGTTAGGTTCTTCCGTGGCCGTGCCAGTCAATGGCGTGGTTTCCAGACTTCCTGCCAAGAAAGGGTGTCAGGATTCTAAAATCAAAGTAAAAACTCTAAGACATTCTGAGTGTCAATTCTTATAAAAACAAAACTAAATTTAGCTTTTATGCTTGGCAAATGAATCAGTTCCTCAGCTGGGGGGCAGTGGTGGTGGGCAGGGGACAAAAGATGGGTCCTTTTCCCCCTCCTTCCCTCCTTCCCGCCAGAATTGACTGAGCACCTGCAAGGTGACAGACCTGGGGAGATGCTGGAGATAAAGGGATGAACTGGGAACTGTCTCTATCCAGATGCTCACACACACCCAAACTGCGGTGACAGAGCTGAGTGTGAGTGGCCCTCAGACCCAAATTCTAGAGGTCAGGTTGGGACAGGAAGGTGGGGGAGGAGGAATGGGAAGCCGGTCAGGCAGGAGCTGATGCCTGACCGGTGACAAGCAAGTGTCATCCAGATGAAGAAGAAAAGGTGTTCCTGGCAGAAGCCATGGCATAATGCAGGAAAGGCAGAGACGCGCAGAACGTGGCGTATTCCTAGAGCTTCTGCTCCTGTTTGGATGGTGTCAGCCCCAAAGCTACAATAAGCTGATGCTATTCAGTTAGTAAAAACCGCTGCCAGTGTAGCTGGAAAGCCCCTCCAAGGTGGAACTTGGATCTGTGAGAATGTTTGCTCTCCTTGAGGCTGTGATCCCAGCCTGGCGTTCCCGTGACGCTGAAAGAAGGGAAGCTTGGTGTGTATTTATTCCTTCATCTCCGTGTTGCTATTGAACAAACAGGAACAACCCAAGGGTCCACAAATAAGTTACAAAATCATGGCATACGGGTGTCTTGGCTGCCATTAGGGGGCTAACTGTGAAGACTAGGTAGCAAAGGGAGGATGTATTTCAAATGTAACGATTCCCAGTGAGGAATTCTGGTGACCGTCGTGCAAAGAGGGAGTGCCTTTTGATGGAGATTGAAGGGCACCTGGGCAAAACGCAGGTAGGTATGTTAGAGAGACTACATTGATTGTAGTTTCTTGTTTGAGCAATAACACGTGGAAGGAAACAAAAAGAATAGCCAAGACATATGCTGTCTTCTCCATCCCACTCCCTCTGTCTCCATCCACCTCCATCTCTCTCTTTCTCTTTCACACACGCACCGTTCCTCCACAGGAGTTCATTTCTATGACTCCACAGTTGTAAACTGCCCACCCCCCTCTGCCCAGCATGATTTGTCTCCACACAGGCGTCAGGAGAGACCAGCGGGCTTCAGGAGACAGACAGAGTAGCTGAGATCCTGGAAGCCGTCACCTACACTCAAGCCCCGGTGAGTACTGGGTGCTGTGCCATGTCCTCTTAGTCGACTTTTAGGGGGCTGGGCGTTATCAGAGAGTACCCAGAGTCCCGGTCTGACATCTCTGTTCTCAGAACGGTGACTTCATTAGACAGTTCAGCTGGGGAGGTTAGGAAAGCACTGGCCAATGGGCATTTTGCAAAATCCCAACTGCAGGGGAACACCGTTACCTGGGTGCCACCCTGTGCTGTGGCCACGAGAGGGCTGTCCAAAGGTGAACTTTGTGCTCTATCACCTCCCAGCTGTGTGAGCTTAGGTGACTTACTCAGCCTCTCTGAGCCTCAGCGCCTCTCCCATAAAACAATAATCAGCGTGCTATCTCGTGAGGTCCTTGGGAGGTTAGATGAGGCCATGCAGGGGCAGGTCTCGGCCCAGTGCCTGGCACAAGGGAGGTGGCCCTGAACGGTGGCTGTTGTCACATTTGCTCAGGGCTCTGGCTGTGAGAAGGAAGGTGGGGCCCCCACTCCTATGAGATGCAGAGTCCTCCCAGGAGCTCGTTTCTGGCCCCATGGGAAAGGCAGCCATCCTCCCAGTGGTGTGGGCCTCCTCCCTCCTGGGAATGTGCCCCGTGGCCGAGACAAGGAAGTGGTTTTGAAAGCACTGAATCAGACTGTGGAGACACCAAGGAGCCTGTTGTAATGAAAACAGCCAGCAGTGTCTGAGTCACTGAGCACAGAAGCTCCAGCCATCTCCTCGACTGGTCTGGCTCAGACTACAGACTCATCTCTGATAGAAGAAAGCAGGGAGCTAGAAATAAGGTGGGGGCTCTAAATTATAGACCTCCAGTGACAGAAGGGTGGGTGGTGCAGGGCAGGACCAGAGTCTGTTAGTGTGGGAGGGACTTAAAGGTCACCTCTTTCTGTTCAGATGTGTACAGAAAACTGCCCTTTGTACAAATGAGCAAACTGAGGCCCAGAGAGGGAAGGAGACTGGCCCTAGGGTGTGTGGCTGAGCTGAGGCTAGAGCACAGGTCCCCTCATGCCCCATCTAGGGTTCAGGCCGTGACCCTGTGCTGCCGGCCTGGGAGGTGTTGCAGGGGTGCATCCTCAGGACCACAGCCGATTTGGGGGTAGCTGAGATGGAGAAAGTCAAGGGTCCAAGGTGCCCGCCTAGGTGGTGACTGGCGGGTGGCTGCTCTGGGCAGTGTTGCAATCCTGTGTGCCCATCAGCCCTTGGCCACCCCACTGGCATGTCCAGGGCATAGGGCAGCAGGGCACAGAGCCGTGCTCCCCTGGGCTTTCTAGCCTGACGCTGCCCCCCAGGGTACCAGTTCACAGCTAGGAGTGAGGCTGACTTGAACAGAGAGGCTAATAACCCTAAGTGGCCCTGAGGGACGGACAGGAAAGGGGAGTGGGGCTTAGGAGCATGAGATGTCAGGGAGGGGGGTGCTGGTCAGGGAGGGCTGTAACCTTCTTTGCAGGGTGGTGGTTTCCATTCATTCCCCAGAGGAGGCACTGAGGTACACGCGAGTGAAGCGCTTTGCCCCGGGGCTGCCCAGCCTGGAGGTGGCAGAGCCAGGTCTCCAGCCTGGGCCCAGGCCGCTATCAGTCATGTCACCCCAAGCTAGGGACTTCTCCCTTTCACCCTCTCCTGGAAGGCTCCCCTCCCTGGCCACCCGCCTCCCCCTCCCCCTCCCCCTCAGGGCGGGGGAATTACCCTCTTCGGCTCAGACATTCCCCTCCCCTCTCTGTCTGGCTTCTCTCTTGGAATGAATCTCACTTCCCTGTCCTCAGCCTTTCCAACCCTGCCACCCTCCAGGACACAAGCCATGACTAGAGAACTGAATCATGGACTGCCTGAGCGCTCAGGGCCTTAAAAAGCCAGGCCGTCCTCGCCTCCTTCCCCATTTAGGGTAGGAGTCCCTGCTCCCCAATTCTTCCCCCTGCTAAGTCAGCATCTGCTGACACACCTTTCCATTTCTGGAAAGTTCTATCTTTGCCGAGTTAGAATTAATACCCTGTGGTTCTCAGCCCTGGCTGTGCATCAAAGTTCTGAGTGTGTGTGTGTGTGTGTGTGTGTGTTTATGTCTATGTGTCTGTGTGTATATGTCTGTGTGTGTATGTCTGTGTGCTTGTATGTGTTGTGTGTATGTGTGCATGTAGGGGTGTGCGTGCTGGGGGAGGGTCTTAAAAAAAGCCTCTTGCCTGGGCTGCATACGTGGACATTCAGATTCAGTAGGTCTGGAGTAAGATCTGATGGTCTGTACTTACACAAAGCTCTGCAGGTGATTCTGCTCCACAACCAGGACCTCTCTTCCACCCACAGCCAAATGCTCACAGATTCCCAACACAACACACCCTTTCACTCCTTGTCTGTGCCTTGGCTCCTGCACGTTCTGTTTGCCGGAGGGCCCTTGCCCACCCCTGTCTCTGCCTGGCCAATTCCCACTCCTTCAGGATCCGGTCCATAGCCCATCATCAGAGGCCACGGCCATGCTGCCCTCCTCACACGTGACTCTCACTCTGGCAATCCCAAGTGTCACATTCATCACAGTTAGTTGGGTCTGGGTCTGCATCTCCCCTGTAGTCCAACAGTTTAAGGACAGATGCCCTTCTTATTTACTCATTTCTATATCCTGGGGAACAGACAAGACATGGCACACAGTAGGGCCTCAGGAAATATGTGTTGAATGTGGGCCAGCAAATTACCACTTTTTTTTTTTTTTTTTTTTTTTGTGGTACGCGGGCCTCTCACTGTTGTGGCCTCTCCCTTTGCAGAGCACAGGCTCCGGACGCGCAGGCTCAGCAGCCATGGCTCACGGGCCCAGCCGCTCTGTGGCATGTGGGATCCTCCCGGACCAGGGCACGAACCCGTGTCCCCTGCATCAGCAGGCGGACTCTCAACCACTGCACCGCCAGGGAAGCCCCAAATTAACACATTTTAATTCAAAAGTCTTAAGGCTTGACATTCCCAGTTTGTCACAGGCCACACTGGTTCTCCATCCACACTAACGCCTGAAAACCAGCAGCAGCCTGTTGGAGAGAGGACACCTGACCCTGACTGCCGAGGGTCAGCTCACCAGCTCTGCCTTGAACTGAGGCTTCATGGCTGCCTTGTTGGGATTTTGCTAGAAGAGGTTTTTAGCTGAGAGGCTGGAGTTGGTGATTTCATATAACTCAGACTTTGCCACCTTGAGTTACTGAGCTCAACCCACCCTTACCTGACTGTCCTGTGTTTCCTGTACACTCACCTGCCCTACCTGCCTCATCTCAAATCCCAAGCCCCTTATAAAGCCACTTGGCTTCCAGCCCCCAGCAGTCTTGCTCCAGGCTAGGGAACCATGGTGAAGTGGCTTTCCCCAAGCCATGGCAGGGAGAGGAGAGGAACCTGCCTGGGGCAGGGGTCCTTACCGCCTTGCTAGATCACCATGCAGCTAGGGAATGGGGAGTTCTTACTTGGTCTTCTTCCCAGCCTCTCCTGGGTTGGGGGGCGGTGACTGCTTGCTGCTCCCACTATACCCCCCTGGTTCCTGCCTCACTGGGCTTCTTTAGTGCACCCTCCTGGTCTCCTGGCCTAAACTTCAACACCCCAAATCCATGCTCTCATTGACACCAGGGTGAACTCCCTAAAGTACACACCTGCCCACATCTCCCCCATACTGATACCCAAAGGGACACAGTTTGTTGCCTCTGGTTTAAGGCCAGACTTCTCACCTAAGAACCAGCCCCCTCCCTCTCTCTCCCTCCCCAGGCTTTATCCCCCTGCTTCCATCCTCGCACCCTGGCCAAGCACAGGTTGTCAGGCCCTGGCAGTGCTGTGTCCTTTCTCACCTCAGTGTCTCCTTCCATCCCTGTTCTCTGAAACTGTTCATTCTTCAAGGCTCAACTTCTTGAAGCCTTCCATCTCTGCCCTCACCCTGGAGATTTTAAGGTACAGTAGACTATATCTTTTTTTTAGTACATAAGTATTCCGTATTCATTATGGAAAAAACTACAAGTACAGTTGAGCAAAATGATAATCACCTTTAATATTAACACCCAGAGAAATCACATCTAGGGATATTGATGACAGCTACCATTTATGGGCTCATACTATGGGCCTGGCCTTGTGCCAATCACCTCCATGCATTTTATAACTTTTAAGTAGTTATTATTGGCCCCATTTTACAGAGGAGGAAGCTGAGGCTCAGTGAGGTTATATGAGTTGCTCAATATAATATAGCTAATAAGTGGAGGGCTGGGATTTGACTCAAGTTTGGTTATAGGAACTGAACCATTAAATCCTAAGTTATGGGGCGCATAAAAATCTTCTTTGTTCTGATGGACCAGAGATTCATCATTTATATACTAGGTTCTGACATTAAGGAAATAACCTTCTGTTATTAGTCAGGATAGGTAAGTGATAGGTGTGGTAAGAAATTTACCCCGAAATCTTAGTGTCTTAGTGTCTTAGTTGTTTCTTGTTCATGCCACAGGTCCCACACTGGTCGGTAGGATCCTTCCATCCACCCTAGCCCCTTGAGCTCAGAAAGTGATGAGACTACCTGACCACTCATGAGCCCTGGGTCACAGGAGCTACTCCCCGATCCTGGGTCTGGGGATGACCTTTGCTGCCCTTTATCAGGATTTCTGCCTAGCTCTCTGAACTGCTCTGTTTCCAACTGTTGGGGGTTTTGGTTTGTTTGCTTTTTCCTAGTTGTTAAAGGTGGTGAAGACATTGACTGGCTTTGGAAAAGTTACACAGAAGCTGAAGTTTCCTAGAAAGGAAACCATACCCATCTTTTTTTTCATAGGTATACAGGACCAGTGTACCTCTGGGATTGGATTTATACAGCTTTTATTGAGCACAGCCCCCTCCCTCCCTCCCTCCCTTTAACGCGTCTTTACTGAGCACCTCCTCTGTGCTGGCCTGGGATGCAGGGATCACAGGGATATGGTCTCTGTGCTCAAAGAGCTTCAGCCAAGAGTATCAGAGTCTTGCTGTAAACTGAACAAAATTTACTTACCCTAACATACACCTTTTTTAGGGCCTGGGCGGCTCAGTGATCGCCCAGGTGCACAATAGGCAGGTCTAGGTTTTCTTCTGGGTTTATTTAGCTTTTGTGGAGATAACTGTTTTCTCCAGTGATACTTACTGCCGTCTTTTCTGCTCTCCTGCCAAGTAAACCTTTGGGTCTCATTTCCCCTGCAGTCTAGAGAAGCAAGAGTTGGCCCCATAAACACACCTCCAACCGTGTCTTCTCCCTCTGAGGATGCAGAGCTTTCCGGTGAACCTGTACCTGAGGGGGCCCAGGAAACCACCAACATGAGCACCGTCCTGCACAGCAGCCCCAAGCAAGGCAAGTCCCCGATGCACCTTCATACGCCGTGGGTTGTGTTGCGTGACGACTGGGTGATGTATGTGATAGAGAGCATCTCACTTGAGCTTCCCCTCAACCCCATGAGGAAGGGACTGTAATCACCCTCTTTTCCCAAACAAGATGGGGAAATCGAGTCACAGAGAGGTTATGTCACCCAGCCGAGGCTCCACGGCTCCTAAATGGCAAAGCCGGCGTTTAATCTTGGATGCCAGAACTTTTAACCCCCAGACTCCACCCCTCCAGAAGGGCCTGGGGTGTGAAAAGCTTGTGATAATTGTGGCTGCTTATTAAATACCTACTGTGTGCCAAGTGTTTACATACTTCCCCTCCAATCCTGACAACATGTCTACTAGTCGCTAGTATTAGCTAGTATTTTACAGATGGAAAAACCGATGCTTGGAAAGGTGAGTGACGTGCCCACAGTCACACAGCTAGTGATTGGTGGGACTGAGTCAGCGCCCAGGCCTGACTCCAGAATCCCTACTCTTTCGGGCCTTGGCCACAAACTCGCCGACTCTCTGAGGATCAGGCCATCTAAACTCTTGTTGGCACATGTGGGAAACTAATGGATGGCCAAAGAGGGGCAGACACCCAGGAGGTCATTGGCAGGCCCTGGGGGCAGTGCTGGCCTCCTGACTACCCATCCAGGGCTCTCGCCCCTGCCCGGCCATACAGAGGAGCCCTGGCAGAAGCCCAGGATCTGACGGGATCCCCCAGGCAGCAGCATGGCCGGAGATCGGCCTGCATTTTCTGCCCTTTATCAGAGGGGTAACCATTCAAAGTGAAGTTACAGCCAGCACCAGAGCACTGAGATTTAGGTACAAGGTCAAAAACAACCCAGACTGCCCACATTCACATGTACAGCCCTGGAATTGGTGACACAGAAAATTTAATGACCCAGAGACATGATCATGGTGTACTCCACAAGAAAAGCAGCTTTCCAAACTATATGTGTGCTGTGACCCTAAATTTGAATATATGTTATTTAGATCTATTTATATGTAACCATGTAGAGCAGTGTGTGTGTGTGTGTGTGTGAGAATAATATACAACAAAATGCTGTGAGTGGTTATATCTCGGTGGCAGGATTGTAGGTGGTTTTTATTTTCTTTTGTACTTTGGTATTTTATGTCTTCTAAAATCCTATGTATCATTATTCCTTTTACTTCTGCCCTCAGAAAATGAATATTATTTTAACAACTAAACTTGGGAAGTCTGTCTGTGAGAGAAGGTATATAGTACTGAATAGAAAAAAATTGTATAATAATTTAATAAAGTTACAATACCAGCAAGGAGTCAGGGTGTAGCTGTGGAAAGACTGCTGGATGAGACCCTTTGGACGGAAACCCTGCTCAGACACCTCTTTGCTGTCGGGCGTGGGCAAGTTGCTCAGCATTTCCAAGCTTTGGATTCCTCCGCCGTCCACTGTGAGCGTCCACAACCCCTGCCTCCCGGGTGGATGAGAGGACTGAATGCTGTGGCTGCCGGTGTGGAAGTGGTTTGCGAATTGCACATGCTGCTCTCCTGGGGGGAATTAGGATCTCAGAGCGAGGGGCTAGGAGGCGAGGGCCTCCCCTAGACTGAGGGGTGAGTGCATAGGAGGCGGGACCCAGCCTAAGCACAGCTCGCCTGTTCCCCGGCATCTGCCAGGTTACTTCTGTGGCAGACAGAAGGCCAAGCCGAAACAGCAGAGCTGGCTAGAGATCCTCATGCTCGCTGAGCAGACAGCTCAGTGGGGAGGAAGGGGCTGAACCCCGAGCCCTGTCCCTGGCTAGGGAAAGCCTCCCAAGAGTTTTATCCCAAGGGTCCCTGACACCATCTTGGCATAGGACCTTGGTCACCCCCGCCCCCCACCTCCGTCTTCCATGGGGTGGGGACTCAGAGGCCTGGGGTCCCTCTGCCTGCTAGCACAGCACCCCCTGGTGGTCAGAGCAGGGAGGACGAGAGAGCGGTGAGAGACTGACCGACCACTCCTGGGCATTCAGTCTTTTAAGTGCATGTGGGCTCAGGGTCCCTTGAACAGTTCAGCACCTCCCCCTCGACAGTGTCCTTACCATGGGACGCACATGAGCACAGTGTGTGTGGAAAGGGCTGGCTTCAGGGCCCCTCGCAACCTCTTATGTGGGACCTTGTTCCTCCTCTGCAAAACGGGGTTAATAATCACAAGGTGCTAGTGTGCAGATCAGAGCAGGACACACACCGTGGGGTGATAGTGGGGCTACTGAAAACGTAGGATTCCTGCCTTGGTTCTGCCCACCTGCTGCGAGGTGGTATGGAGGTGCTTGTGGGTAGGACAGATGGGCCAGCCAGAGACTTCCAGGAGGCAGTGCATGGGATGTGCTTAGCCTGCAGCCCAGCCTGTAACAGGCAGGCATTCATGTTAGTATAATGTCTTTTTCTTTGCTTTAGGACTCCATTTGTTTTTTTAAATTGCAAAAGAAATATGTGCTTGTGGTAACAGTTCAATCAATGCCTAGTTGTATGAATCAAAAAAATAGTTTCCTCTGCTGTCCTCTGGAAGAAACCAATACTGTTAAGTACTGTGGTTTAGCCTAGTATGTGTGGTATATCTGCACACACATATATACATAATTATCTATACATTTTATATGTTATATATAATAGTATATTAATTATATAATGATGATAAAACATGCATTCTCATATATAGTTTTTCTTCCTTTTACGAATGTAGAACCACACTGACAATGAACATTTATCCTTTGCCAACTACATGTCAGGCACTCTCCTCAGTGCCTTTCTTGCCTTAGTTTATTTAATCCTTGTAACACATAATCCTCAAAATGACCCTAGGAGATAGGAATTATGATCCCCTCTTTATAGGCAAGGAACCTGAGCCACAGGGTAAATGCCTTGCCACAGGTCACATTCCTAGTAAGCGGCAAAGCAGGGTTCTCACCCTATAGTTGATGCCAGAGCCTGTGATCGAAACCACCATGTAATACTGCCTTTCGTTGTCCGGTTTTCTGCAGCATTTTTTCCCTCTTAATCCTGTGTTATGGACATCTTTTCAAGTCATAGGTGAAGAGAGACCACATTCATTTTGCAAACTGCATTTGCAAAATGCAGTTATTAAGTGCAGAATGCCTGCTTCCTGTAGGGTCTGGTGAGATCCTGAATGACACACTGGAGACAGATGATACTGTGGACGGTTCCCCCATTACTGACACTGGCTCGGGGGATGGGGCCTTTCTTCATGTCATTGAAGAGGTGAGTGAATGGTAAATTTCATCTGAGTCAGTAGTACATTTGCTTGCTTATTTCAGACTTGATGGTGACTTGTCTTGGGCACCATAGAGAGTCACAAGGGTTTTAGTTGAATATCAGAGAGATTGCCTCCCTCCTGCTGGTACAGAGAAGGCGGGAGTCCCAGGGCCCCAGAGTCTCCCCAGGGATGCACCAGGACAGGGGAGGAGAGGCAGGTCCTCAAACCTGCCCTTGTTGTGAAGATGCACAGCCTCTTCTGCCCTTTGAGCCCCTTCAAGAGAGAATGAGATTAACTGCAGGTGCGTTTGCTCTATTGTTTGGTAATTGGCTTTTACACTTGCAAAGCCAGTTTAAATGCTGGACATGGGAGGGTGCCAAATTAGAGCAAATTATGTTTCTCACCTGTGGCCTCTGCTAAAAACCTTGTGTCAGCTCATTCTTTCCCCTATCCTGGGGTGAAAACTCAAGACACTTCTCTCCTCTCCCAGTTACTATCTGGTAACAGCCTATTTTCACAGGTATTTCCAAAATCCCTGCAGCATAATATCAAAAATTCAATAAAAATACAAATATAACCAGGAGCCAGGCAGGGAAGGAAGCATAGTTAGGGATATTTCCTCTCTGTTTTCTTACTTCTTTCTCCTCCCTCTCATCACTCCCCCACCCCCGCCCCGCCCTGCCCCGAAAGTCTGGCCCACCTGGAGAAAACAACACAGTTTTATGTGGCTGGTCAGACAGTGATCTGGGCCTTTTGTGGGGAAGATATCTGGTTGCTGGAACATTCTCTCACGGGGGCTTTTGTGATTCCTTAGGGGTCCTCCTGCAGGGAATCTAGGACCCAAGTCCTTTTTTGGCCTTTTAACTTCCGCCTGGGCTTCCACCCCGTGCTGGTCACCCTGATCCTCTAGGGGGCCCTTTGGGTGGGAGTCCATCTCCAGATGGCTTTCGTTGGCTCCCTTTGGAAGGGTCATATCAGTCAATCACCAGGAAAACAACTGCAGGGCAGATATCTCTGTCTCTCTCTCTTGACTCAGTCTGGATGGCTCCCTGCTTTTGCCTGTGGTATTTCCCTAGAGGGAATCAAACACCAGTCCCTTTGCCTCCCAAAGTCCAAACACTACATACCCAGCTCACCAAATGGTTTGCGGTGGGGGCCAGGGGGGAGCCACAGCACACAGAAAATTGTCTCCAAAGGAATTCTTACAAAAGTCTCTAATCACTCAACCCCTAAATGAATTCTTTACCTTTTCTTACATAGCCTAAGGCAGGTGGTGGGCGAATGCTGATAGAACTGATTCCATTTCATTGTCTCTTTGCCTGTCCCATGTAAGTCGTCTGGCTCCTTTTTTTAGAACACGGAGGTTACCTGAGGCTTATGGAATTATACTTTGGGGCTTTAGCTGACATTGAGTCAGAAAAAAAATCTCATTTTAAAATCCTATGACATCATCTTTTCTCTGTTTTGGGGGGACAATAATTCTGTAAGGATTTGATGTTATATGGAAAAATGGTTCTATAGGCCAGTAAGTTTGGGGAATGATCCACTCTGTATTCTTCTTACAGAGAAGGCTCTGAGAAGTCCTTCAGCAAAGAAATATGTCTGACTCTGATCAGCCTAGTGTTTGTAGTATCCAAAAGAACTACATTTTGGGGGGGGGGTGTTCCCTTGTGGCCTAGTGGTTGGGATTCCAGGCTTTCACTGCCAGAGCCAGGGTTCAATCCCTGGTCGATCCCGCAAGCCATGAGGTGTGGCTGAAAAATGAAAAAAACCCCAAAGAACTACTTTTTCCAGCAAAATGAAGCAAAACCCCACCCAAATTTTTTTAAAAAACAAATCTTTGTGAAACTGAGATAAAACATAGTCAGTTTGGTGACACCAACAGCCAAAGCTGCTCTCTGTTGCCATTTCCTGCATCTGCTGTGTAACCTTCAGAGAATCTGCCTGTGAATTTCCCGTGGAAACTGAGTCACAGGGAAAGAGAGGGGTGTCCAGTCTGGAGAAGGCTGAGGAGGGCGGGGTTGCCGCCTGTGTACCTCTGAAACACCATCGTGGACGAAGACACTTGCCCTGTTCTTATGGCTCCTGGATGCGCACGTAGGGGAGGTCACAGGGAGGAAGACAGGTCTAGATTGAAGTGTCTAGCGCTATAGCAGGAGGCATAGCTATATGCGTCTCAGGAGGCACTGATCTCCCAGTCACTGGTGTGGCAAACAGATGCTTGGAATCACATGGGAGACACACGTGCCTTGCAGTCTCTCCTGCCACAGGGATTCTGGGACTGTTGTGGAGCTGGGGTAACATCACAGATAACAAAGTGCCTTGAGGAAAGAAGCTACAGAAATGCAAGCTGCCGGAGGGCACAGGCAGTCAGTCTTCTCCAGCCACAGCCACCTTGATCGGGGATATGGGCAAGTGACGTGGTCCCTAGTGATGGCTTTGTTCCCAGGGTCCACATATGGAAGAAGGTTCGGCAGCAACAGCAGCAGGTGGGGAGGCCGAGGTGTCCATCAGCACTGCCAGGGAAGCAGAGGCCGGAAGTTTGCCCACCGAAGGACCGACCCTCTCCATATCCACTGAGCACCCTGGGGAAGGGCTCACTCTGGTAATTAGCTCAGAGTACATGCTCCGCTTCACTTGCTTCTGGAGTTTGGTGGCGTCTCAGGTGGGAGCAGTCACTGGCCTTCCTCACCTGTTTGCAAAGGACAGAGTGACAGCCTCGTGCAGCCGAGTCCCAGTAGACACTGATTTGGAGGCCGAGGCCTCTGTTGGCTCATTCAGCAGGTGTTTGTGGAGTGCTGTGCTGGGCTCCAGGTGAATAGGATAGACCCAGCTCCTGGGAACAGAGAAGGAAGAGGGACAATAGGAGAAGCACAGGAGAGCATCAGAAGGGGCCCAGAGCCCAGACTCGGGGGGCCAGGAAGCCTTCCTGGGGAAAGGAGGCTGAAGGCGAGACCAGGGGGATGCTTAGAAGTGATGGGGTGAACCGTATGTTCGGGAGGTGGACCAGCAGCAGCAAAGGCCTGGAGGCATCAACGGGAGCACACAAAGACCTAAACAAGCGCAGCGTGCCTGTGGGGCCTGGTGTGAGCAATGGGGAGGGGAAATGTGGCTAGAGAAGCCTCTGAGACCATGGACGCCGTGAGACGGAGCCTGAGTGTCCAGCAGAAATGGGAAGTCACTGAAGGGTATTTTTTTTTCCAGATTTTATACATGCTCTTTAATTTCAGCTTTCAGTAAAGCATGAGTGACCTCAAACTCAATTATTTGATCTTAGCTCATTTTCCTTTAAATAATATATAACTTTTATTTATTTTTGCTCTCATTTTTATTTATTTATTAAAAATTTTTTTTTATTGGAGTGTAGTTGCTTTACAATGTTGTGTTAGTTTCTGCTGTACATACAGAAGTCATACAGAGTGAAGTAAGTCAGAAAGAGAAAAGCAAATATATATCAAGGCAATATGTGGAATGAAGGGTACTAAAGCAGGAAGTGATGTAGTCACGGTAGGATCTTAGAAAGATTGGGGGAAGCAAGCCTGGAGGCGGGGGGAGGGGGGTGGGTTTGGAGGCTGTGTCTAGGTCTGGGTCAGGGGTGGTGTTTTCTTGCTCTGGGAGTGGCCAACGATGTCACCTCCTGCCAAGAGTCCCAGTGAGTAAAGGCCTGGAAAGCATCCATTGGATCTGTCACCACAATGATCAGTAACCTCGGGGAGGGCAGTTTTAGCTTCCCCTGGCCACAGCACAGCAGATCAGTGATGGGGCCCCTTTGTGATGTCTTCCTATTCAGGGTCCAGATAACGAAGAAGGTTCAGCAGCGACGGCAGCAGGGGAGGCCGAGGTGCCCGTCAGCAGTGCCGGGGAAGCAGAGGCCAGCAGTGTGCCCACCGGGGGACTGACCCTCTCCATGCCCACTCAGGACCCTGGGGAAGGGGTCACTTTGGTAAGGAGTATAAAGTGCTGGAAGGTTGAGGTCACAGCTAGGAGCGGATCCTGGCCTTCTCAGGGGGCCGGTCTCCATTCTGTTCAGCAAATCCAGAAGAACCTGCATGGGGAGGGGACACCTCTCTGACCAAATACTCCCTCAGAGGTGGAGTCTGCCGGTGCCTGGTGAGTGTACTGTGGGCCCTGGAGGCGTGGGGACAGTACAGGCTGACAGCCCCAGTGGGCCCGTGGGGAGATGGGTGAGTCAGTGGGGTGGGAGTGAGTTCCAGGGCTGATGCAGGGGTCGGGAGCCAGGGTGGAGGAGTGCTGGGTGTGAGTGGAGGAGGTGATGGCGGGCACAGCCATGCCCGTTTCTGGGCGCAAGCACAGGCTGTCAGAGCTCAGTGGAGGGTCCAGGTGCAGGAAGGCCCTGGCAGGGTCCAAGGGCATGGCCAGGACTTCTCAGCCCTCTCCTCAGGCCTCACAGAGACACTGCTCCCAACTCCTGAAGACAGGATGCAAGTGTCCTAGGACACTCAGGCTCAACAGATTCAGACGTAGACTCCTGTCTCCACTCCTTCTGTGTTCCCATCTCAGATAATGGAACCATCATCCCCCAGCTGCCTAATCCAGAATTCTCTTCCCTCTTCCTTACTTCCACGTTCTGTCACGCGTCAAGTCTTGTTGATTTTTCTACCTCAGCACATCACAGATCTGCCTCCTAC
>NC_138976.1:25674575-25767075 GCF_964341445.2 Mesoplodon mirus
GTCACAGGGTGAGAAAACTAGGGATCAGGTCCCAGTTCTACCAAGTCTTTACTCAACAGAAACTAGAACTTAACTAGCAGAGCTGTCTGGAGATAGAAGGGCTTCCTGCGGAGGTAGGGAGTGCCAGTTCCTGAGGATGCGCAGGTTTGGGCCAAAGCACGCGGCAGAGGTGTGCTGGAGGGTACTCCGGGGCAGGGAGGGGACGACCTGAGAGGTGCGTGACGGCCTCAGCAGGTTCCTCCCCGTAATCACACACCCACCAACCGGGGGTGTGGATGAAGTGTCACGATCCCTTATGCCAATTTCATTTCAGGGTCCAGTCAGTGAAGAAAGCTTAACAATAGCAGCAGCTGCAGCAGAAGTGCCCCTCAGCACTTTTGAGGAAGAGGAGGCCAGCGGCTTCCCCACGGATGGCCTGGTTCCCCTCACACCCACAGCGGCCCCCAAGCAAGTAGTCCCTGCGGTAAGTGTCTCCTAGCATCCTCTCTGGCTCACAGTGGGGAGAGAGGTCAGGGTCACGAGACAGGAGCAGTTGCCGGCCTTCCCAGGACCAAATGCACAGGCAGCTTCGTTAGAACATTTATCTGGGTCGGCACCGACCAGAGGGAGGCAGGATGTAACCAAAGGAGCATAGCAGAGGGGGTCAGGGGAGCAGGCTTTGTCTTGACCCTCTACCCCCCATCTTTGTCCAAGGAGAACTTTCTCGGAATGTGGTCCAAAGTTAGACAGCATTGCTGGGGTGAGAGGCAGTAAGCACCATGACTGGGGAGGGGGTTTAGAGGAGACGCATGTTTCAGAAGGGGATTATGAGTCTGTGCTTCTGTGAGTGTGTCGGGTGTAATGACAGTTGTAGGTAGGAAAGTGCTTTGAAATTGGGCTAGTGCCACCGAAAGGAAAGTCCATGAAACTCCCCAGCAGCAGTGTGCACATTGCATCATGGGAGAGATGACTTGATTCATCGTGTTGGTTTGGCTTCTCAGGGTCCTGGTGATGAAGGCTTAGCAGCAGCCACAACAGAGCAGCCCCTTCCCGCGGCTGGGGCAGAAGAGTTGGGTGGCGCTCTCCCTGAGGGGCCCCCGCTTCCCATACCCACAGTAGCTCCTGAAAGAGGGGTCCCTCCGGTAAGTGAAGATTTCACTTTGCATAGAGGCATGAAGATTTGACTTGGCCGGTCTTACAGAGGAGAAAAAGAAAGGCCAGAGGCATGGGAGGGGCCTGCTCCTGGCTTTCCTAGAGGGAGGTTTTCATTTTGGTTTGCAAAATGCAGAATTTGGGCTTTTGAGGGTCCTCCAACCTAGGAACACACAAGGAAGCTGCTTTGTGGAGAAGAAGAAGCAAGAGGTAAAAACCTGGGGCACTTGGCTTTGTGTCCCAAATTGCCCACTTCTTTAATTGGAATGAGAGCTTTCTAACAGGCAGAGCTGCCTAAAGATACAAAGGCCCATCTCAAATGTCATTAGATTCCATCCTGGAGGTGGGGAAGCTTGTAAGACGTGGCAGGGACTGTAGAGAAAATAGAAGCATCAGAGGTGTGTTTGTGTGTTGGGGGGGAGGCAGCAGAGAGTCACCTTCAGGTCCCTTCCAACACGAGTTTTTGGGTTGCAACTGTACGACCTCACGCAAATCCCTTTCTTTGGGCTTCAGTTTCCTCATCTGTAGAAGAGGGTGGCTGTGAGGTCAAGTCAGAATGCAGGTCAGGGAACGTTCGGAAAGTTCTATGCACAGGTGCGAGGTTGTCACCACTTAAGGGCTGTGACTTTGTCTTTTAGAAGTGGGAAACCCAGAGCTGGTCCTCAGCATGGGCTTGTGTGAACTGGGGAATTAAATTGCCATTTAAGTGTCAATATTTTTTTTTTTTTTTTTTTTTTTTTTTTTTTTTTTTTTTTGCTGTACGCGGGCCTCTCACTGCTGTGGCCTCTCCCGTTGCGGAGCACAGGCTCCGGACACACAGGCTCCGCGGCCATGGCTCACGGGCCCAGCCGCTCCGCGGCATGTGGGATCTTCCGGGATCGGGGCACGAACCCGTGTCCCCTGCATCGGCAGGCGGACTCTCAACCACTGCGCCACCAGGGAAGCCCTAAGTGTCAATATTTTTAAAGGAAAGAATTCGATTGGTGACCAGCTTGGGCCTGCCAGTTCCCCGAGCAGCACTTGGTCACACATGCTTTCAGAGCCTTGACTCAAGTTACAGACATGTGGTCCCTTGGCCACAGAGCTCCAGGGCTGACCTGGGATGGGAGGGCTGTGGGACAGGACATCTGAGAGCTGGCTGTGAATCCCGAATGCCCACAGCTGCAGTGCCCGGTGGCCATCAAGCACTGCTTGGTCTCTTTATTTTTTATTCATTCACTCATTGATGTTCTCACTGACTCCGTGCATAGCAACTCAGGGCCCTCAGTCCATACACTTGGAGATTGAGATGAATATGACCTCGTCCCTGTCCCCAAGGAACTCACAGTCAAGGGGTGGGAAATAAGCCTTTTGTTCTGACATTTGTTAAGCACTCTGGGTTCCAAATTGATCTGATTCTATGCACAGCACCACTCTCTGGTACAAGGAGAATCGTCTCCATTTTCCAGGTGAGGGGAGTGAGACTTAGGTAAAGGGACCTGCCTGCTGTGGCACACCCTTAAGAGCAGGGCTGGGATTTGAACCCAGGCGTGCTGGCCTGCAGAGCTCATGCCCTAGAGCATCCCCGAGAGTGTGGTATGGTGGAGAGGTCCCAGAATGGGAGCCGGGAGGCTGAGGTTCTGACTTGTGGTGAGTCTTGGTGTTGCTGTCTTTAAAAAGAGGAGGAGGGCTTCCCTGGTGGCGCAGTGGTTGAGAGTCCACCTGCTGATGCAGGGGACACGGGTTCGTGCCCCGGTCCGGGAAGATCCCACATGCCGCGGAGCGGCTGGGCCCGTGAGCCATGGCTGCTGAGCCTGCGCGTCCGGAACCTGTGCTCCGCAGCGGGAGAGGCCACAACAGTGAGAGGCCCGCGTACCGCAAAAAAAAAAAAAAAAGAGAGCGAGAAGGCGAACGAGAGCTCTGGTTTTTAACCTTTTCTTCATCTTAGAGACACCTGGCAAGCTTAGGCCGCTGCAGGTGTCCGAGTGCACTGCCAGACCAGTTGAGGAGCCCCTGGTGCTGGGGCTTATGCTCCCAGGAGACTCTACTGGGCAGCGAGCATGGAACCCCCCAGGCTGGCTGTGATGCCTGTGGCCCTGGGCTCGCTACACAGTCCCCCTGCTCCCCTGCTCCTCTGCTCCTCAACCCAAGGGACACACAACACACCAAGACTGCATCTCGCCACGGTGATGCCACACCAGGTGCAGCAGTACTGGCTGGCGATGCACCTTCACACAGAGCCAGTTTTCCTTTTTCTTTTTCTAAAACGTTTTATTATGGAAACTCTAAAAATTCACAAAAGGACTTAGAATAGTATAATAACCCCCCCACATACACATCACTCAGCAACATTACGCGGGTCGTGCTCTATCTGTTCCACCTCCTACAGCCATCTTTTTGGAGCGGAGGGAGGGGGAAGACTGGAGTATTTTAAAGCAAATCCCAAACACTGTATCATTTAACTCATAAACATGTTAATGTGTATTGTTAATAGGCTGATCTGGGACCTTTTTTTCCCCTTAGCCACAGGGTCATCCATCAGTGGTAATAATGGATGTCATTATCTATCTAACAAAATTGACAGTGGTTCCTTCATATTATCTAATACCCTAGTTATTTAAAAATGCCTTTTTTCACTTAGTTTGAATCTGAATCCAAACAAGGTCTACTTTGTGTTTGGTTGATGTGTCTCTTAAGTCTCTTTTGGTCTATGATTGTTTCAAACCTACTTTGTTCTTTTTGCCATTGATTTATTGGGAAACCTGGTCCAGTTGTCCTTAGATCCTTTATAGTTTGTGCTTTCAGAAGCTGGCACTTGGTGAGGGCCTGGTGAGACCAGCTATGCTGGTGACAGTGTCAGTGGTTTACTACTGCTGAGAAGTTCTTGATCAACACATATCAACACCATAAAACGGCATATTGTTGACCCAGACACTTTTGTTCTAGGAATCAATCCTAAAGGAGATAGTCTGTTATGTAAAAAGGCTTTGTGTACATGGTTGTTAATCTCAGTATTGTCCATAATGGAAAAAAACTAGACACAGTTTAACTAGCCAACAATAGGGGAGTTAATTGAATTAAAGGATATTCAAATAATGGAACATTATGCAGCTATTAAAATTATACTTATTAGGAGTATTTAATGATGGAGGAAAATACTTACCATATAATGCTAAGTGGAAAAAAAGCTGGTTATGAACTTCAGTATACTGACTGGGCCGACCCTGGAGGAGTCCTAGCCTAGTGGGACCAACACACGCACAACTGAGCTTCAAGTCAGGTGGTCCTACTGTGGTCTTAACTATTTAAAAATAGACACATGCAAAAACCCTGGAAGGAAATACCCTCCCTAAATGTCAGCAGTTGTGGCCTTAAAGTAGTAGAACTGTGAGGGTTGGTAGGTTCCTAATATATAGTGGTTTTTCCATCAAGGGGACTTCTGACTTTTCCAATGAGATGTTTAAAAAAATTTTTTTTAATTTTTCTTTTTTGGCCTCTCCATGTTTGCTGGGGTCTCAGTTCCCCAACCAGGGATTGAACCCGGGCCACGGCAGCGGAAGCACAGAGTCCCAACCACTGTACCACCAGGGAATTCCCATCCAATGAGATTTTTAAAAAGCTCCAAGAAGAGAGAGAGAGGGAGAGAGGTGAGGGGAGAAAGGTGAAAGAGAGAGACGAACATGCAGGATTTCATCGTGGCACATAAGTAATGAAGATAGATCACCCTAAGTGCCTGTGTCAGGAATTTGTGATGAATTGAAATGGGTGCCCCAATTCCTGGGCAGACAGTTTAATAACACAATAGGGATAGTTATGGGAGTACCCACTATGGAATATCTTTTGGATCATTTTGAATCTCAGAGTCACCCAAGGCAGTGGGTGAGAGGGGCATTCATGTCTGGCTCTGCTACACCCCTCTCTCTGTTTATTCATGTATAAAATGGGGATTGTAGAACCTTCTCTCTGGGATGTAGTGAAGATTAAATGAATTAATACGTGGAAAACTTTCCCTGGCACATAGTATGTGCTCAACAAATTAGGTATATAGAACTCCTGCATAAGCCTCCTCTTGAAATAAGCACAGTTTCTGGAGAGAGGAGGGGAGTGGGAAGGGGTGCCCAGTGTTCCACTGACATCTTGTTCTCTTTAGGATGAAGCTGGGGAGGGGCTTCCTGGCTCCCTTGAACCTGCTGGACCCACGGTGAGATTCCCACCCAGGGTTGTCACATGCACAGTGTGCAGGGGATGGGGATGCACAAAACAGCCACAGGCAGATCCTTCCCGTCTGCCCCCAAGTGCCCTCCAGTCAGAGCTCAGTTCTCTCTCCTGTACCAGGACTCTCTCAGAGAGTCCAGAAGCAGAAACTATTTACATCCCATTTATATCCTGTGCCCTGAAAGACCCCCAGGTCCCTCAAACTAAGCACATCCCAAACTGAGCTTGTCACCATGCTCCCAGGCCTGCTCTCCCCGCAGGGTTCCCCTGCTCTGGGAATGGTACCCCATCTTCCTGGTCATGAAGAGAGAAGCCAGGAAACATCTTTGAGTGCCCCCCCTCAATTAAGTCAGTCCCAAAGCCCCTGAGTCTAGCTGTGCAGCACCTCCTCATCCCTTGGATGCTGGCAACAGCCTCCTGTCTCCTCACCTTTATATCATCACCTCCCTTCTCCCACCTACATGCCCACACTGCCACAACCTGCCTAAACAGAGTTCCAACCCCTAACCCAGCCCTTCCTTATTCGATGATTGAATTAGGCCTTGCCTGGTTCCCATCTTCAGGAACTGAGTACCAGAAAGGTGTTTTGGAAGTTTCCTTTTGTTCTTTGGAGGAATTTGATGGTATTCAACAAGTACATAATGAGGGCCCTCTCAGTGTCAGATCTCATGCTGGACACTGGGCACCCAGAGGTGTCTCAGGATTGGGCCGACCCTGGAGGAAATCCTAGCGTAGTGGGACCAACACATGCACAACTGAGCTTCAAGTCAGGTGGTCCTACTGCCAAATCCAGACCCCCGCAGTGGCTGGTGGTAACACAGAGTAGGAGAGGTGCATTCTCTCTGAAAATGGGGTTGGGCAGGGCTCCATGGAGGAGGTGACCATGGAACTGGGCCTTGAAGGATGAGTAGGGATTTGAAAGGCAGCAGAAGAGGCTGTGAAAGAGTGTCCTGTGTTTGAGGACGGGCTGTGTGTTGGCCACACAGCTGGGAGGGGGAGAGGGAGGAGGGCAGCTGTAGAGGGGACCGGGAGAAAAAGCCAGAAGGAAAGTTGGCAGCAGCAGTTGTAGGGCCACAGAATATGGGAAAACTTTCAGTGACACAGCTGTCCTTGGAGAGTAGCAGGTGAAGCTAAGCCGTGGGAACTTTTTCTCTGTACAGGTGGGAGCGGAGGCTGAGGGCTCCAGCCTGGGCTGGGGCTTGGACGTCGGCTCTGGTGACCCAGTGCCCAGCGAGGAGCTGTTAAGAGTAAGTGTGAAGGGTTAAACAGCCTAGTGTCGGGGGCAGCCTTCACGAGGATCCAGGAGGGAGGGAAGGGAGGGACACAGGGGCCGATAACAGATGAAAGCAGATTGCCACCGTTGATAACTCTTGCAGCTGATGGTGGGCTCCTGGACTCACTATACTTGCCCCTCTATATTTGTATATGTTTGGCGTTTCCGTCTTCCATCAGTTTTAAGTGAGTCTGAGCCTTAGTCTATAGTCAGGAGCCCCCCTTTGCCACTTGCCTCCTTCCCCCGGTAGCCTTCTCCAGCAGGCTCTTTCACAGCAGGTATGCCCATGACCTTCACCTCTACCACCTGGCTCTGTCCCCCACCCCCTTACCCATTACAGAGACCTGCTGGCCTCTTCTCTAGATAGCATTTCATACTTTGGCTTCCAGACCCTTCTCAAAATCCTTCCTACCCTGAGGCGACCCCCTCCCTACCTCTCCAGACCACTTATTCTGCCTCTTTGGCACCTCTTGCTCTCCCAGCCTCTTGCCCAAGGCTGGGCCCCCACTGGTCCCTCTAGATTTCCCCCGGGAGCACCTCTCTTCTCAGCTGCATCTCGTGCCTCTGTCCCCAGGGCCCCAACCTCATCCATCCCTTCCTCTGAGCCCTTGTGCTGAATCCCCACCTAGAAGGCTCCACTCAGCTGCCCATCTGCTCACTTACCATGACAGGGCTGGAAGGGTTCAGGACTCACTGGATGAGTGGAGCGGGACCCAGGTGGGACTTCCAAGCTGGTGGCATCAGCCAACCCAGCCCGAGGCTAAAGAGACTAGTACATTGCAGGGGTGTTTTTAATAAGGGTTCACAGTAGGCAGTTTTGGGCTAACCTCTCAGGTAATCAGAAAACTAACGTAGAGCACCTCTGAGAATTCCAACAACTTATATTCTTATTATGAACATACATCTAGGGAGAAAACATGATATAATGCGCCTAAAAAGACCTGGATTCAAATCCCAGCTCTTCTTCTAATTAGCTCTGTGTGTGAGCTCTTGAGCAAGTCACATCATGTCACTAAGCCTCAGTTTCCCCATCTTCTAAGTAGGAATACCACTCTCTACTTGTAGAGTTGTTTTCAGAAATGGAGTGAATGGAACATATATATTTGTCCCCTCCTCCTGCACTGTTTCTTAACAAGGTGTCTATTTTTAGGGTCCTCCAGGTCCCCCAGGCCCACCTGGCTTACCTGGGATTCCAGGAAAACCAGGAACTGATGTTTTCATGGGACCCCCTGGATCCCCTGGAGAAGATGGACCTGCTGGTGAACCTGGTCCCCCGGTGAGCTGCCAAAGCCATTGCCCCCACTCTGTGCCTATGGGGCTTCCTTTAGCCAGGGAGGGGGTACAGACTGCAGACCGCGGCGCTAAGGCTTACGACAGGGAGTGAGGAGCTAGCTAGCGTTTGTAAACAAATTCCTCCTCGGCTGAGACATTACTGAGACTCATAAGAAGCAGCAGCCAGGCTTCCCTGGTGGCTCAGTGGTTAAGAATCCGCCTGCCAATTCAGGAGACACGGGTTCGAGCCCTGGTCCGGGAAGATCCCACATGCGGCAGAGCAACTAAGCCCGCACGCCACAACTACTGAGCCTGCGCACCTAGAGCCCGTGCTCCACAACAAGAGAAGCCACCGCAATGAGAAGCCCGCACACCGCAGCGAAGAGTAGCCCCTGCTTGTCGCAACTACAGAAAGCCTGCATGCAGCAATGAAGACCCAGCACAGCCAAAAATAAAAAATTAAATAAATTTATTAAAAAAAAAAAAGCAGCAGCAGCCAAAAAAAACCATCATCCTACACATTGTTTCGCTGCTTTATCTTAGTATAGGAACTGCAGGCTCATGTAGAATCTCGGAATCGTAGAGCACCAGTGCTGGGCCCGGGGTGGGAGGCCCCCAGAAGCTACCTCGTCCAGCCCTGCCCCCGACTCCCCACAGAAGAGAAAATGCAACCCAGAGAGTGAAGGACCCTCGTCCACAGATGCACAGCCGGCCATGGCTGAACTGGGGCCAGGACAGGTGTTCTGCTATGGGCTGACACAAGGCTTTGGACCCACTGGCCTCACCCGCTTGGTCTTCCCAGCCCTGGCCTCCTTTTCCAAAGAGGGTTCATATTTATTTATTTATTTTTTTGCGGTACGTGGGCCTCTCACTGTCGCGGCCTCTCCCGTTGCGGAGCACAGGCTCCGGAAGCGCAGGCCCAGCAGCCATGGCTCACGGGGGCCCAGCCGCTCAGCGGCATGTGGAATCCTCCCGGACCGGGGCACGAACCCGCGTCCCCTGCATCGGCAGGCGGACTCTCAACCACTGCGCCACCAGGGAAGCCCGAGGGTTCATATTTGATTCTTCTCAGAGATGTTGTGAGCTGATTATCCTTGATGTTCCTCAGGGCCCTGAGGGAAAGCCTGGACTTGATGGAGCCTCTGGCCTTCCTGGAATGAAAGGGGAGAAGGTATGGAGAAGAGGGGGGCGGGTTCCAACACGGGGAGTCACCAGGCGCAGCCTGCCTCTCTGACGTCTAAGCCTGACCTTGCCTCTGATCCCATCCTGGTCCGCACTGCTGGATGTCTCCCCCTCCTGGAGCTCTTTATGCCCAAACCTGCACTCAACGTCTTCCCCTGCCCACTCCTGCATGTCCCCAGCTTCCGTGAATGGCACTGCCATCCACCCAGCCCCCTCTCTCTCCGCCCTGACCTGACGTTCATCTCTCCTCGCCTGCAGTGTGGCATCAGGCTCCTCGCTGGTGCCCCCTTCTCCCCACCCACAAGCCAGCCTCCAGCTACCTGCCCAGTCCATCTTCCTAGAGCAGGCTCTCACCCCTCACTGCCCTCTCCACTGAGAAAGCGCCAGCGGCCCCCCCGTTGCCTGCAGGACAGAGCCCTCACTACGTGCAGACCTTCAAGGCCCTTCCCGACCTACCTTTCCAGCTCCACCTCCCACCGCTCCCTTACACACCGGGCCTCCAGGCCAGCCAGCCAGCCCTACTGAAAGGCTCTGGGCTTGCACAGCCTCCTGGCCCTGGCCTGTGGTTTCCCCTCTGGGCTGTCCTTTCCCTTTCCTCATTCTCAGAAGCCCAGTTCAGATATACCCTCTGGGAAGCTCTCCTGGACTCTGTGAGCAGAAAGCACCCCTCCTTCCTCTGCTTCCCATTAGCACAGTACTGATTCTGCAGGACCCCTCCAGCCAGGGTCACTGAAGCTGTTCGCTTACCAGTCTGCTCCCAGCCTTACAAGCAGGGCGCGAGCACTCTCTGTGTATCCTTAGAACCTAGCCCAGTCTTCTGTGAGCAGTTTGATGCATGAATGAAACTTCTTCAGGTGCCCTTTTCACCCTCCGATCCTGAGTCTCACATGCCCTCAGTCTCTCCCTTCTCTGTAAGCCCCTGTAGTCTTCTGTTAAGCCACGTGGTGCTGTGGGGCGGGGTTCCTGCCCCTACTGCGTTCCCATGTTCCGCAAACGGGGGCAATAAAGATAAGGTGAGCTTCCTTCTAGGGATGTAGTCGTGAGCTTCACTGGGGTTCAGAGGAGGGAGGGGCCTCCCCTCTGGGGTGGGGACTGGAGGCCTTCTGTGTACCCCACCTGGACGGAGCGGTGGAAAGTGCTGACTCCCTAGACACCATCCTTGTCACTGAGTTTCCAGTTTCCGTCAGCTCTCAGGAGTATTTTTATTGAAACAGTAACTTGATTTTCGTGCAAAGCTCATTTCTCAGAAAAAGAAGAAACAATTGTCGAGCTTTATAGAACTCATTTTACATGTACTGACTGTTTCATAAGAAATTAAATTTTGCAGGAAACGTCACAAGACTTATTCTCATCTTCCTTGTTCTTCCTACCAGCTTCCCTGCCCCTGCCACTCCCCCCACACCCCTCCCCCCCACCCCTCCCCACACCACCCTCCCACACCCCTCCCCCCACACACCTCCCCACACACCCCTCCCCACACACCCTCCCCACACCCCCTCCCCTACACCCCTCCCCACACCCCCTCCCCTACACCCCTCCCCACACACCCCTCCCCACACACCCTCCCCACACCCCCCTCCCCTACACCCCTCCCCACACACCCCTCCCCACACCCCTCCCCACACACCCTCCCCACACACCCCTCCCCACACCCCTCCCCACACACCCTCCCCACACACCCCTCCCCTACACCCCTCCCCACACACCCCTCCCCACACACCCTCCCCACACACCCCTCCCGCACACCCCTCCCCCCACACACCTCCCACACACACCCCTCCTCACACACACCTCCCCACCCACCCCTCCCAAACACCCCTCCCACACACACTCCCTCCCCACACACCCTCCCCACACACCCCTCCCCACACACCCTCCCCACACACCCCTCCCCACACACCCTCCCCACACACCCCTCCCCACACTCCCTCCCCACACACCCTCCCCACACACCCCTCCCCACACACCCTCCCTACACACCCCTCCCCACACACATCTCCCCCCACACCCCTCCCCACACACACCTCCCACACACACCTCCCCGACACACCCCTCCCCGCACACCCCTCACACACACACCCCTCCCCACATACCCCTCTCCCACACACCCCTCCCTGGCTGGTCTCGGACTTAAAAATACCCATGCCCATGCCCACATCCGCACACAAACACCCTCACAGGCGTATTCTGCAGCTGCTCAGCCACTCGGTTGTGCACAGAGCAGCAGGCTTGCCCAGACTAATTGTGGCAGATAAATCACATTTTTCTTCCTGGAATTTGCTGTGAGGCCTAATTTGTTGCCCTGTGTGTGTATGATGTTTTCTGGTCAAGGAAAAGTAGACTCTAGAAGGACTTGGAAATTTGCATCTGGAGAGCTGGAGGAAAGCCTCGCACATGACATTTACCCCCACCCCCACCCCCATGCCCCCCAAAAAAGTAAACCAAGGAGAATAGTCTGAATGTGAAATAACAAAATTTGCTAAAGAAAATGAATAATCTCAGGGATGTAACACCACATAAGATCCAATGATACATTTGATCCTTGATGCCCCTCTACAATCTCTGCTCAGCTTACACACCTCCAGTGACAGGGGACTCATCTTCTGCCTTCATATGTACAAGCTGGATAAAATCATCTGTTTCTGAGAAAGATAAATCAAGGTCCCACATATCTTCTAGAACTTCCTTTGAAACTGCTACAAGGTATACTCTTGATTTGAAAAGAGTCAGGAAGGCAATTGAAAAAGTACAGTTTTTTACCTTATGAACATCTTTTTCTTGAATGGGGTCAACTGGCAACACAATAATAATGTTTTCAGAGGATAGAGTGCAGAAGTCAAGAGATGGGACTAAGTTAACTTCTATTTCACAGTATCCCTGACCGTGATTTGACTTGTTACTTGAAAAATGCATAAGGTTCGTACTTCCTTCAAGAACAGATTGCGTCAGGCAGCAGAAGATGGTGTGGCTGGTCACACCCGAGAAAAGCAGACACAGAAACTGTAGCCTGCAGATTGGGCAACAAAACTGGAACCCGATTCTTTCTGTTTCTGCCCGGGATAAAAGGTCACACTTAATTTTTCCCATGTCAGGCCAGCAAGCAGGGAAGTGACAGAGTCTAGCCAGCCAGCCTTGCTTCCTTCTGCAAGCACCCCTCTCCTCCCACCACCCCATAGAGTAACGGGATTCTTTCTGTGATTCTCTCTTCAGGTGTGTCTCTTCTGTTATTCAACCCTTCTGTAGAGTGCTTTCTCTCAGCAGTTATATATTTTTGTCTCTAAGGTCTCTAATTGATTTTTTCTTTTTTAAAAAAAGTATTCATTTATTTATTTTTGGCTGTGTTGGGTCTTTCTTGCTGCGAACGGGCTTTCTCTAGCTGCAGTGAGCAGGTGTTACTCTTCATTGCAGTGCACGAGCTCATCATTGCGGTGGCTTCTCTTGTTGCGGAATACAGGCCCTAGGCGCGTGGGCTTTAGAGCGCAGGCTCAGTAGTTGTGGTGCACAGGTTTAGCTGCTCTGCAGCATGTGGGATCTTCCCGGACCAGGGCTCGAACCTGGGTCCCCTGCATTGGTAGGCGGACTCCTAACCACTGCGCCACCAGGGAAGCCCTGAGTCTTTTCCATAACCACTGTTCTTATTTCATAATAGTTTGTCCTTGTTTCTTGGCTGTTATATCCTCCCTTTTCTCCCTGAGAATATATAGTATTTACTTAGACTCCTGATTGGATCGTGTTCTTAGCTGTTTCCTCAGGAAACCTTCCATGGTTGATGTTGTTGTTTCTCTTTCAGAGTGTTGCCTCTCCTCAAATGTGTAGTGTTTCTTGTTTGTGTGTTTGCTTTAGAAATTGGAATCCCTCTTTAGTCTGTTTCCTGCCTCTGTACAAATTACTAGGGAGTTGGGTGGTAGGTACTTTGGCAAGTTTCAGGAAGGTGATGGGAAGAGTAGGATGTGCCATCAGGCAGGGCACCTAAACAGCTGATCTTAGGTGTTTGGGGTACCCCTGGACCTCCCAGGGTCCACTAGCCACCTGGGGCTCTGCCCTATCCCTTTGCTCCAGTAAACAACTCTTATTATCGTTGTAGCAGGAGTGGAAGTGGGAGGTGAGGGGAGACGGGCAGGGCTCCATGGCTATCTAGCTCCAGAATTTCAACCTATCTCCCTGTCAGAGCCACACCCTGCTCCTGGCTTCCACTCCTCCCTTGCCTGATATTTTTCTACCTGTGGTTTCTCTCCACCACTGAAGCCTCTGGCTTCAGCTTCCCATGTTTTCTCTTTGCCATTCCTCACTGTTTCAGATTCAGTATCACTCGCCATCTTATTTTCGAGCATGACTATTTTGGAACTATCCACTCGGTCATTTCTATGGATTTGATATAGGAAGGGGAATCTGGCCCAGGGAAAGAGGGGTTTGGGAGAAAGCACAGCCTTAGATGGCAGGTGTATCATCGTGTCAGGGCCTTCTGTGTGGCCATGCAATTGCTGGCTTCTCTTGCGGGTGCTTCTGTGGTTTCCTTGGAGGTTCTCTAGCTGGGGGCCCCCGACTGAAGTGCAGTGTCTCCTGTGGCTGACCACTCCTGACCATCATCCCCCATTGGTCCTCCCCTCTATCTGAGCTTGCAGCTGGCTCCTTTCCTTGGGATCCACAGCTAACACCCCAGGAAACCTGTACTGTGTCTCCCATTGGTGGTGGACACACAACCTGCTTTAGAGACCCCCCCACCCCCATTCTGGGGCTATTCCAGCCAGCTTTTGGTCTTTAGATTTTTCCAGAAGAGAGCCAGCCATCATCCACATATCTCCAAAAACCTAGGGAATACATATCAAATTCTTGAAGTCCCTTCCCTTGGCTTCGAGAAGGGGAATCGGGCCCACCCAGTACACTGACAGCTCTCCAAGGGAATTCTTCCTCTACAATCTCTTCCTGGTTAATCTTCAACTTCTCCTTTTCACTCTTGAGGTAGGTAATGAGATAATAGTTGGAAGATGGGTTTCACAAGCTTTCAGCATGACCTGCTTAGCAAACTCACAACTACTGTAATGGGCTCAGGTTTGAGACATCAGTCAGAACTGAGCAGGAAGAGTCTCATTTTAATGTCCTGTTACTTAAGAGTCTGCAATCCTGCATTTTCTTTTAAACATACGTAATGAAATATATATTAATTGGCCCCCCTTTTTTTTCAGGGAGCAAGAGGACCTAATGGCTCATTTGGTGAAAAGGTAAAAAATGAAAATGAAAAAGAAAAAGCTTTCTCCTCCTTCCTCCCCTCTCTCTGGGTTTAGTATAATTGAACTGTTGGGCTAGAGTATTGAATATATAAATGTCATGGATCAGAGAGAAACATGTGGAAGGAACTGCTTGGGGAAGGCAGAACAGCTGAAGCAGAGTGAATAACCCACCAGGTTTTCTCCTTTCTCACCCACTCCACCCTAATTCATTCGATGAGCGCCATTAGCTTATCTCCAAGTGAAATGTCAATTGGCAAGATGGCTGTTTCTGTACAATTAAGTAGCGCTGATCAGAGAATCCAACGATCTAATTAAGTTCAAAGAACAATTTTCTGACTTGGTTGCGGATGTTGTTCCTTCCATGAGTGACTCCAAGGCTAGATAATCAGCCTGTCCCCTTCTTTACAGGGTGATCCCGGCAACAGAGGCTTACCAGGACCCCCAGGGAAAAATGGACAAGTTGGCGCTCCTGGGGTCATGGGACCCCCAGGGCCCCCTGGACCCCCTGGGCCCCGAGGCCCTGGATGTACAATGGGACCTGGATTTGAGGTACTTTTCCTCCTTCCTGTGGTTAAAGAACAACGTGCACTAAGGACTACTGGAAAGGCCAGCTACCTGAACACCAAAGTGGTGCTGATTCCCCACTGAGCCCCAGCTCCCAGCACCACACCTGACACAGGGAGGTGCTCGGGAATCAGTACTGGAATTCTCGTTCTCCTTCCTTCCCTAGGATACTGAAGGCTCTGGGAGCATCAGGCTGTTGCATGAGCCCAGAATCTCTGGACCAACGGCTTCAAGTGTAGGTTGACTTTTTACACCTTCATTTTGAGGGTTGCCATGCTGTCACACTGGAGTGGAGAAGCTGTGGGGTGCCATCCTGGCTCTGCTACTTTCACTAATTCACCCCCTCTGCGCCTCCAGCTTCCAGCTGTGTGGTGGGGAGACCAGGTGCTCTTTATAGCTTGTTGCTTTGAGGAGTAGCACAGAGGTTTTGCACAAAACATCATGTGGGAAAACTTGAAAATTATCTTTTTCTCTCTCTCCACAGTCCCTTACCATCAAGCATCTCTGCTTCATTGCCTCCTTCCTGCTGCCCATTCAAGACTCACACTTTGCCCCATTTCAGAATCCCTTGCTTCTAACAAGTACCCTTCCCTACTACATCTACCCCCCAGGGAGGTGTTGTCCATCTTCTTCTATGATACCTGCTCTCAAGAGGATCAATCCCCAGGATCTCATTATATTTGAGATCCAAGTGGTACCCAGAGCTGAGCACACCAGTGCAGGAGACTCTGAGCCTCACAAAGGGGAGCAGCACAGCCCCCTCCATGATTGAATAGGAAGACCTCCCCCACACCCCAGATGCAGAGTGCTCTGGGTTCAGGGTCAAAAGGACACTCACCCCGTGCTGGGAGAGGGCCTCTGGTCCTCTTATTGTCTGTGAGATATTCCTTCCTTCTGACTCTGTGAGGGGAATTTGCCCCTCATCTTTTGCTCCCATTATCTGGGACAAAATCCTTGTAAGAGCTTAGGGAGAGACAGCAAGATGGGAGGATAGATGGAGAGTGGGCAAAGTGAATAGAAAAAAACCCAAAGAATATTTGTTTGTCTGTTTTGCCAGGGTCCCAAAGGAGAAAAAGGAGACCAGGGACCAAAGGTGAGGTCACAGATCTGAAGTGGGGGTGAGAGAAATTTTCAGCCTGGTTCTAGGAGCATTATCCACATACAGTGAATTTTTTTCCACTCTCACTGCTATATCCAGGGTGAAAGAGGGATGGATGGAGCCAGCATTGTGGGACCCCCTGGGCCCAGGGGGCTACCAGGGCGCATTGAGGTCTTATCTAGTGTGAGTATCACCAGGTATCACCAGCATGGTTGCTTTTGCTAAAGGGGAGGGAAGGTTGTCCACAACTTCAGGGCCTTCAGGGCTGCTCTTTATGCAGGGGGCACGTAGCTGGCATCTGGTGTTGGAGTTCCTACCTGCCAGCATGGCCCACCTGTCTGTTCCTACCCTGGTACCACTATTGTCACACATAGTGTGTCCAGAACCCTCTGTTCTGGTTGGCAGCATTTTCAGTCAGGAGACTGAGTGTAACAGAGCTGTAACCAAGAGGCAAGGAACATAAGTGGGGGAATGAGGGAGGAAAGATGGTTTAGGTTATGAGAAATCAAGGAAGACTTTCTGGAAGAAGTCTCCTTGAGCAGGGACTTGAAAGCTAAGAAGGATTTACCAGGTAAGTATGGAGGACAGGACTTCCAGAACTCAGGTGGTCAAGACACTCTGAGCCGAAGCACAGAAGAGAAAAACATGGGTGTGTCCAAGGCACAGGGAGCTGATGGGCATGGGGGTGGGTGGAGAGCAATGGAAATTTGGAGAGAAGACTGGGATGTGGGCTGGGACATGATCACAGTCCACTGAATATTAGAACATCACATTTGTGAAAAACTGTGGCCCTTCCAAGAGAAATAATGTCATACTGGTACATGACAGAAAGACAAAAAGTCCCAAATAAGTGGAAAAAAGAATGACTAGAGGTTTTTTTTTTTTTTTAAAGTATGATTAAAAAATATCAAGTATAGGTAAGGGTGTAGTGAAATAGATAATCTCACGTACTTTGTTGGAAGTGTAAGTTGTACGGCCCCTTTAGACAGCTCTTTGGCAATGTGTTAAAACTAAAAATGTTCATACCGAAAACTTCCATATGGAAAGACCTCCATGCTGTATGATTGAGTGAAAAAAGCAAGTTGAAGAATAATACCTACAGCCCAATGCCATTTATATAAAATAACCACATGGACAAACACACACACACACACACCCAACAACACTGTTTTCTGTGGGTATTAATATTAATTTATAATTATATAACATGTAACTATAATATTTAAATATATTTAAAATTATAAAAGAAAAAAGGCATTTATGTATGGTGCAATTTTAAGATTAATCGAAGAGGAAAGTGATAAGGCGGCTCAGGGCTGTGTTGTAAGTGGGGGGGATGGGTGTGTTGGCAGTGGGTGGGTGTTGTCAGTGTCTGCTTGTGTCTGCCATGCGGGGTGACTTCAGTTAAAGCCTCACTGCCAGGAGCAAGGTGGGATGCGTGCCACCCTCTGTCTCTTTGTCTGATTTCTTCTCTTTTCAGCCTTTGATCAACATCACCCATGGATTCATGAATCTCTCGGACATTCCTGAGCTCGTCGGGCCTCCGGTGTGTATCCACAGCTGCCCTAGAGTGAGGGTCCTACCCAGACGCCCCAGCTGAAACTAAGTTGGGTTGGTTTGGAATCCTTTGAGCTCCTGAAGCATAGAGCTAGAGTGTCTCAAAGTAGTAGAATAGAAAGAGAGCTTTGCATTTCTGAGAAGTTGCTATCACATTAATTTGTGCAGGGAGTTTTGTCCAGTGCAGTGGAAGCTTCCAGTCCCTTGCATCAGAAATATGTGTAATGGAAATCAGAGAATCATAAGTAACAAATTGATAGATGTCTGAGCAGTGCTTTGGGCATGCTTTTATTTACATGATCTCATTTCCCAGAATGGGAGGAGCCTAGAGAGACCTATGGGGAAACTGGCGCATGAGGAGGGAATGTGACTGGCTTCAGTCTTTATGGCCCCATTTAGAGATCAGGAACACACAAAGAAGCTACCTTATTTCTGCAAGTCCACAGAGTCTGTCCATGACACAACAGGACCTAAGAGGAAGGAAGCTTTCTCCTGCAGTCTGTGCAACGAATCCACACTGCATCTTCCATATCTGCTGGTGACAGCTGGGGAGAGAGGAAAGAGCTCTGGCCTTAGGAGCCTTGGGTTCCGCCCCATCTCCTCTACATAATGCTCTGAGACTCTCATCATCTCTCTGATAGCACCTCACCAGCCTTTGGGGCAGCTTGTAAGAGGTGATGGATGCGAAACTGCTTTGCAAACTGTGGCACTCTGTGGAAGCCGACACGGAGATTGAGGCTTATACTTCCACAGCTGCGCAGTCCAGATGTCTGCCAGGGCCACCCGCCCTGCAGTCCCCAGTAAGGTTGGCCTGAACCTCTGCTGTCCACATCCTGGGGAAAATTCAGTGCCCTCCCCAAGGCTTCTGCAAATATCCGCACGATTCCTTTAGAGCCAGTATCTCCTTCTGCTGAGTGGCCTCTGTTGGTGGGTCATTTCACCGTCTCTCCTATACTACATCCAGTGGGTCTCCCTTTCCTTGATTTCTACTAAAATCATCCAAAACACCCCAGTAAGCAAACAAGTCATTTCACAAAAGTTTTCCCCAAACTATTGGGAGGTTAGAGTGTTAGGTGGCTTAATTCTAAAGCAAAACACAGACAGCCCAAGATCTAAGAGTCAACATCTCTGTTCTAAGAGCCCTTGGGCCTTGTCTGCCCCCACCCCTTCTCTCTTCTCCCCACCCGAGAATCCTCCTTCTGTCCCAATCCCTGGCCTCCTCTTTGGCAAATCCAGGCCCTCAAGGGTCCCCTTCGTCCCTAACGGAAGATCAAGATTTTCCTACTCAGAGGCAGTTCCCTCCCAGCTGTACCTTTATACTTTTCCACTCTATTATATGTACACCATATAGATATATGTATATAGTATATTATATGTATATATATATACACATATACATATATATATACACATATACATTATATATATATATATGTATGTATTAGTCCTTTGTTGCTTCTGCATCCTCAGATTCAACCAACCTTGGATAAAAAGTGCTGAAAAAAAAATTCCAGAAAGCTTCAAAAAGCAAAACTTGAATTTGCTGCATGCTGCCAATTATTTACATAGCTTTTACATTGGTTTTACAGCTATTTACATAGCATTTACATTGTATTAGGTGTTATAAGTAATCTAGAGATGATTTAAAGTGTATGGGTATATGGAGTATGGATGTAGGTTATATGCCAACACTACACCATTTTATATAAGGGCCTTGAGCATCTGCGGATTTTGGTATCCACAGGGGATCCTGAAACCAATACCCCTCGGATACCAAGGGACGACTGTACAGTATATTGAGAAAGTTGTTGCCATTCAGTTATATCTCTCTGTATATATATATTCTGCCAAACTCTATGTCTTTAATAGGTATGTGGGTATCTGGGCTTGGAGGAAAAAGAGTCCTGGCCCCATGTGGAGTGAACCACAAATTTTCTGTTTCCTGGAGCCTTTAAAATGGCTGGTCCTTTAAAATTCTCCCTCTTACTGAGGGAAAAGAACTGAGTCTCACCAACTGCCCCCACTTTCACCCCCAAATACCCCAGCACACCCTTGGGGCCCACTCCTCAGAGTTTAGGAACTTGTTTTCTGAGAATATTTGTGGAGGTTGAGCACTGCATTCATTGTCCCAGAGGTTTCTGACGCTGAGTGATTTCACGGAAGAGGAGGCTGGGACTTAAAGTGCCGAGAGTCCTGGCTCGGGCGAGCAGAGGCGCCAGACTCCTGAGCAGTTCCTGGCTCTGTGCTAACTAGTGTGTGACTGCACGGTTCCTTCCCCTCCTGGGCCTCGGCATCCTCTGCAAAATGGATCCTGAGCCCCACTGTGTGGGAACGTGCTTGGGCCTTTGGATGGTGCTGGAGGGAGTGGGCCCCTGAGGTACAGGTTCCTGCTGGCCTGGAAATGCTGCTCCTAACCTGCCTGCTTTGTCTGTCTGTGTCACAGGGCCCCGAGGGCATGCCTGGGCTGCCAGGATTTCCAGTGAGTAGCACAGTAGCCATCTTCCTTTGTCCCCCGAGGCTGTGTGCATTCTGTTCCTTCCATCTGGAATGCTGTTCCTCTCCATCTGCACAACTGACCTCTAGCGCCGTCTTGTTCATGTAGCCTTTTCTCGTTGCCCCCATCTGGAGTGATCCTTCCCTCCTTTGAATCCCATAGGGCTTTATTTTCACCTCTGCTGTCGTTCTTTTCTGCCTTGAATAACAGTTATTTGTACCCTTATCGTTTTTTCCTCAACTGTACTGTGACCAGCTTGCAGGGGGTCAGGTCTTGTTCATCTCTTTCTAGCCCAGGGCAGCCAGAGCCAGAGCTGGAGTCGGTGGTTGGCTTCCTGTACATGAGTGGATGAATCAAGCATTTCAAATAGATAGAGTCCGAGTAGATAAAGTCCCTGGAGAGAGAGGATGGTGGCGATGGAGGATGGAGAGAGGGGAATCATAGCCTGGAAGTCCACAATTAATAGTCTGTGTGCACCACGCTATGGGGCTTCCACCATGGAAGGTGAAAATGCATTTCTGTGTCGAAAGTGATCAGTTTAGTCTAAAAGTTTGAGCCTGCAGTGAAGCCCAAGGCTCCAGAGTGAAATCTGCACAATTTCTCCATACACTGCAACTCTGAAAGGCCTAATGCCAATGGTGACATGTGCTGCTTCCAGGATAAATGAAGGAAATTTATCAAAAAATGTAATAGAAATTTGTTGTTGATGGTAGAATTATAATGATCTCTTTTTCTTTTTTTTTATACTTTTCTGAACTTCTACATTTTTTAAAAGGAGCATGTGCTATGTTGACACTAAAAATACATGGGAACTAGACATTAAAAAACAGGAGAGGGTGGCAGCCATGGAGAAGGCCTCTTAATTAGGAAGAGGAGAGGCCAGGACTCTGAGCTTGAGCTCCGGCCTCAGCTTGGCAGCTCCAAAGCCAGAGCATGTTCCAGACACATTTTTCTCTAAATGACTGGTTCTGTGTTCCCGAGGGAGCCCTAGGCTCCCCAGAAGAGCCTTTGGGACCACTTCAGGAGCAAGGAGGGGGCCAAGTAGGCAGGATCCAGGCCACTGCCGAGGCTCCATTTGACGTATTTTATACATTGGGCTTTTGTTTGACTTTACTTGAAAAAGGAGAATGAAAAGAGTTTCACTGCTAAAAAATAATAATAACAAATATTTGAAGGCCACTGCGTTAACCCAGAAGGTAGGGACTTGTGGAAAGGTAAATTGCAATAAAGTGTTGAACTTCTTTTTTAGGGGCAGACGTCTGGCTGTGTGAGTCATTGTCACAGATATTAAGTGTATGTTGGAGTTGAGACGAGGTCACCTCTGACCGGGTGTGCAGAATTTTGGTTCTGCAGAGGGAATGGCGGTGGCGGGTGGGTGAGGGGTGCAGAGAGGCTAAGGGGATAGGCTCGCCCCTGGTGGAGTGACGGAAGTGGAAGATGAGGCGCTGAGGCCGGCTGGGGTCAGTTTGGGTGTCAGGCTAGGATGTTTGGATCCCATCCTGTAGGTAGTGGGGAGCCAGAGAAGGGGCAGGATTCATGGAGGGTGAATGATGGGGGTGGTGGGCTGCAGGACGGCCCCGAGGACCCATGGGTGAGCAGAGGCAGCAGGCAGTTTCAGTGGTACCCACTGGAGGAAACCACAGTTCAAAGAGGAGTGGGGCCTCCAGGCCGCCTAACACTCAGTGCTGTCTTCTTTCCACCAGACCACTATTTCTAGACCACTTAATATTAGGAAAACATCGTGACTAATTGTGACTTCCACTGGCACTCTGTGTTCTTTTACTTTCTGGAACAACAACTTTGTTTAGTTAAAGCATTTTGATCTTAACAAACCACCGACTACCCTCCAATGATTCCTTCTAGGGACCCAGAGGACCAAAAGGTGACACTGGTGTGCCTGGATTTCCAGGGCTAAAAGGAGAACAGGTAAGCAGGGCCCAGCCATCTGGGTGGGTTTGTGCTCTAGAATTTGGTAAATATTTCAAATGGACTGAAAGTAGTTGTTAACTTTTTAAAAATTTGAGATATAATTCACACACCATAAAATCCACCCCTTTCAATTGTGAAATTCAGTGACTTTTAGTATATTCACAAGGTTGTGCAGCCATCACCACTACCTAATTCTAGAACATTTTCATCATGCCAAAAGAAACACTGTATCTAGTAGCAGTCACTCCCGGGCTGTTAACTTTCCTGATCTCAAGGTTCTTCCAGGGTGAAGGTGGGGTGGGTGGAGAAACAGATTTTCATCATAGTTTGGAAAGAGAACTCAACCCAACGCTCCCTTGAACGCTGTGCTTTGTCTAACTGCCCGTGGGCACCTGCATTAGAGTGTGCACTGCCCGAGGGCAGGCACATCCCCTTTCTTTTCTGTAGCTCCAGTACTTAGCACTGCGCCTGGCACACACATGGCACTTAAAACATTTGTTGGATGAAAAGATGTATAAGTAATGAATACAATGATGCTAATATTTAGAAATCATTATTTTATTAAACTGTTATTAGTATAAGCGGGGGCATTCTGCACTTGGATGGCAGTCTTGGTCCAGAAGTTTTGGAATATTTAGCCTACAGAGCACTTCCTGAAAATTCCAAGGGCATTGAAATGACCTTTGTACCCTTCCACATTTGCCTCTTAGAATTAATTTCCCAGTTGGTTTTTATAGATAAGGGGAGAGTGACGTCCATAAATGGATTGCAGTTATTCTGGATTGGATTCATTTATTCATCCATCCATTTATATACTCATCCAGATTACATCCATTCCCTAAGGTGTGCCAGCCAGTTTCCTATACTAGGCACTAGATAGAGAAATAAGATGTGAGGAACAGACATGCAGACAGCCAGCAGAGTTCATGGTCGTTGCTGTAACGGGGGTCTGTATAAAGCCAGTGGGAGCAGCCCTGAGCCTGCCTTGGGGAGTCAAGGAGGGTGTGTGTGTCTCTAAGTGGAGGCAGCATTAGGCTACTCTCTTTCCTTCCTCCCCCCACCATTTTCCACTAGCCCCACAGAGGGGGAGAGAGTCTCCAGTGTCTGTTGGGCCACAGTTCCAGGGAGTGGAGGGCTCAGTGTGCTGGGTCTGAGTTTAGCGTTACATGGGACCATGTCTTGGGATGCCTTTTGCTGCCCCGGGGCTACAGGGATGGCGTGGGGTCAGGGCAGTTCTGGCTTGGGAGGAGGCCTGGTCAAGCAGGATTGGCTCTTGCTTTAAACGCTCTGTTTTCTATATGGCGAGGTCGGGTGGATCTAGAGGGACCTACGAGCCGTCTCTCCCCTAATCCCCTGCCACTTTGAAAACCGGGAAAAGCGCCCAGGCAGGTCTGCTCTGATCCCCGCAGCCAACGCGCTTTCTCTCGCTCTGCCTCTAATGCTTTTGTGCTTGCTTCTTCTTGCTGCTGGCGTGCTCAGGACTGCTTTTCCTCACCAGCGAAGTGGTAAGATCCAAATATCAGGTGTGGGCTTGGGGGATGGAGAGGAGAGGCTGCTTGGCTTGCTTTGGCACCACTGCCTTGGCTGCTTCCAGCCCTGTTGAAGGGAGACTTTTGTGTGGTCCAGCCCAGTTCCCCAGGGGCTAGCATTGAAGTTTGGGGCCAGAACCTTGAATGGTTCCTCTCCCTGGCCTTTTCTCTGGACATATATCTTCTTGGAAAAGCCTCCTGGGATAGCAGATGGCCCTGCTGGGTACAGGATTGGGGGCAGGATCCTGTGTCCCTGCCACCTGTCTACCCATCTCCCCTATTTCCCAGCAACTGAGATAACTTTGCCTGATCAAGTGAGCATTTGCACAGGAGCCTGGAGTTTGGCGGCAAAGTTCCACATGGAGACTCAGGGCCCCTGTGTTGGAGAGGCCTCCACTGTTCATGCTGTCGTCACTTTCCCAATTTTAGATGTTTTAACAAGACTAAGGATTGCAGGTGAGAACAGATCTCAAGTCGAGTTGTTAGGAGCCAGAGGTTCTCAGGGGGGAGCCACACAGCCAGAGGTGGGACGGACCTTGTTGGGACTGATTCCTGGAGGGTTGAGAGTAGGGATGCTGATCTGGCAGCAGCGGGAGCCCCAGAGGGGCTTGCAGGACCCCAACCTGTGCTTTCGGACAGTAACTGATGTACATGGAGGGAACAGTCCAGAGAACATTTAATGACTTAGGAGGCTGTGCAGTATTCTAGCAAGAGGTCATGTCGGGCCGTGGGGCCAGAGAGGCAGCGTGAAGGCCAGAGAAATCATGGCGATGAGCCTCTGGATAAGGCGGTGAGGCGGAGGCCCGGCTTCATCAAAAGGTTCTCTGAATTGCAGGGTGAGAAGGGAGAGCCGGGCGCCATCCTGATGGGGGATATTCCTCTGGAAAGGCTGAGGAGCCGAAAGGTAACTATGTCACCAGACCCTGAAGGCACACATCTTCTACATCCTATCTTTGTTTCTGTCGCAAACCGTGTTCATCTGAGTGACAAGTCCGTGTCCCCCTGTTTTAGGGTGAACCTGGAGAGCATGGAGCCCCGGGACCGATGGTAAGCCAGAGCGTCTCGCCCCTGCATCTGGACTGGGGTTTGAAGCATTTATCGTACTTTGGCTCAACTAGATTGAGTTGTCCCAGCTGTGAAAATAAAAAGGATGTGGCAAAATGTATCTGTGTCAAGGGTAGGCTAACTGCAATTAAATAAGATCTCAGTGGTTCAGCACAATAGCAGCTTAGTTCTCACTTAGGCAGAGTCCACTGTGGTGGTTCCCAGTTGGGCATCTCCCCTCCAAGCAGTGACTCGGGGACCCAGGATGCTTGCATCCTGTGACTCTGCCCTCTGGTGGATTCAGGGCCACAATGGCATCTTCCAGCTGATAGGCTGAGGTTGGGGAGGGGAAAGAGACCATGGAAGATGATGAACTCCACTTCTGGCCAGACCTCTGATGCAGGAAGTGGGACGGGGGGGGGCAGTGGGGGTGGGGATAGGTCTCAGAAATGTGGTTTAGCTGTGTGTCCAGAAGGAGAGGGGAAGCGGCTGGTGGTGAGACCCACAGTTGTATGGGTCTTGCCAGCTAAAGATTGTCATTACCCAGGGAACCTGGGCCTTTTGGCTTCTGGTCTTGGATCTGCTGCCCATTTGCTGTATGACCTCAAACAAGTCCTCTTCTCTCTCTGGGCTTTTGTCTTCCCATCTATAAGTGAGGGTATTGAATGAGTACTAGATGACATGATAGGGTCCTTCTTGCCTTACTGCTCCAGGAATCTATAATTTTGGGGGGCTGCTGAACAATTTTTAAGCTACCAGTTCTCTCCAGATGAACCCTAAACTTGCCCCTCATATATTTCTTCCCAAAGAACAAAGAAAACTCATAGAACATCCACCATGGGTCAGACAGTGATGCTTCAACACAGATCATCTCATTTCATTTTCACCACCCTAAGAGGCTAATGTCAGAACCCTCATTTTATAGACCGGGAAACCGAGGTTAAAGAGGTTAAGTAACTAGCCCACTGCCATACAGCTTGTTAGTGACACAGCAGGGATTTGAGCCCAGCCTGTTAAACTCTGTGTCCAGGTTTTTCCCAGCACACCTCACTGCCTCCAGTTGACACCTTCATTCTTCGGAAACATTTTGAGCTGGAGAACTGCACCTTGGGGTTTGAATGTGGGGTTTGTTTGAAGCTGGATCTCAGGCCTGGGGAGAAAGGACCTCACATTTCTCTAACAGGCACGTGTCCTTGATGAATGGCCCATAACCTCCAAGGTGCATCCTTCAAAGGACCCTCTAAAGCCTTTGGTCCCTTAAGCCAGGCAGAATGGATGCCCTGGAGAGGTGTCCTTGGCCCTAGCTGCAGGCTAAGGCAGACTGGGAGAGTCTTGTGTTAACCACTGGGTAACACTAATACCCAGTATGGTGGGAAATACTAATTGTTAGCAATGGTGGCTGGCAAGCTGCTGCAGATGGCCAGGGTAGTTATTGCCACTGAAGCCCATCTGTGCATAGCTTGCCAAGCACAGACAGTAAGGGGGCACCTTCTTCTAATTTGCATAAGGTGTCATATGGGCTGTCTATGGCCCTCATGACTGGTATAGCTTACAACACTAGAGCCTTGTTACTCAAAGTGTGGCCCATGGACCAGCATCATCAGCATCACCTGGGAGCTCGTTGGAAAAACAAAGCCTTATGCCCCACCCCGGATCCACTGGATCTGCATTTTGATGAGATCCAGGTGACTTGTGCACAGTGATGTTTGAGAAGCCCTGCACTAGTACGTACCACCACGTGGCCTGTGGCCTGTTAACTCCTTGCTTTTCTTTTCCTGAGAGTAACCTGGTCTGGGTACTTTACATACAGAGCCTGTCTCAACACAGTCTATTTGCCATTTTTCAGGGTAAGTCTGCATACAGACTTATAGAGAGAGAGCAGGAAGAAGGGACTTGATAGGCCCCAGGCTTAAACCAGTCATTCCCCTGGGAGACAGGACAGACCCAGTTACAAAACAGGAAAGGTGTCAACTGGAAGTAGAGCTTGTTCTGGGAAGAGGTGGTACATTGTATGCATCCTAGACACTGGAAGGCATGAGGGTTCTGGCAGGAGGTTGGAACAGGGCAGTGGCTCTGGGAGCATGGGGACACAGAAAGCAAGCACTGGAATACGGTCCATGGGCAGGGGCTCATCTGGAGAGCTGGGGAGCCAGGCCAAGATTCTGGTCCTTAGGGACAGGTGGGAACAAGGCAGGAACCAAATCCTGAAGCAGGTTATTGGGCTTGGCTGACATGAGGAGTGAAGCAGGGCTGCGTTATTCCAACGGGGGACATGGAGAACCCTGGGACATAAGACCTAAGGCAAAGGTCCACGTTCTGAGCTGGCCCAGCACACAGCTACCTGGGAGCTAAGGCCAGGAGCTACTGACCTCTTGCTTCTTTGTTAGCTCTGACTGGCTGAGAGGGTTGGGTCCAGCGTCTGGACTGGGGTAGAGCCCTGCAGGAGGGACTGAGCAAGTGGGTCCAGCTGAGGACAGAGAGGCCAGGGGACAAGGAGCCAGGCAGGTGGACATTTCATAACTTCTCCTTGCCCTCCATCCTCCTATTAGTGGTTCATTGTCATCACTGCCCACAAAGGTAGGCTGGATGCCCCCCATCTCCCTAGCCTTTGAGTTTCTGTTCCTTCTTTTTTAATTGAAATATATTTTACATACAGCATTGTGTACATTTAAGGTGTACATGCTGATTTGATACATTTATGTATTGTAATATGATTGCTGTTGTGGAGATAGCAGCTCTCTCACATCTCATAATTATCATTCCTTTTTTGTGGTTGGAATAAATAAGATCTAGACTCTTAGCAGTTTGAGGATTATAATATTAATACAGTGTTACTGTCCGTATTCACTATACCGTGCATTAGATCTCCAGGATCTAGCTGTCTACTAGTTGCAAGTTTGTACATTAAACCTCACCTCTACTATTCCCCCACCCTCCTACCCCTGATAACCACCATCTTACTCTGTTTTTACAACTTTGACTTTTTTAGATTCCACATATAAGTGACATCATACAGTATTTTTCTCTTTCTAATCTGGTGTTTACTTTGCCTCCAGGGGCCCAAAGGACCACCAGGACACAAAGGAGAACTTGGCCTCCCTGGACGACCCGTAGGTGTTGGGGGTTCTCGTATTGCATATGAGGGAGGACAGGCAAGCCAGGCTGGCCTGCGGGCAGTGGGTTTACTAAGGCCTCTCCTGTGGGTTTCAGGGTCGCCCAGGACTGAATGGCCTCAAAGGCGCCAAAGGAGATCAAGGGGTCATGATGCCGGTGAGTGCCACACCAGGGACCCAGCCCCATGCTGCCCCAGGGACGTGGCCCCAGGGCCAGTGTCCAGACGAGGGGCGGATGAGTGCCAGGTCCAGTGGGCAGGGCTCGTGGACAGAATGCTCAGGAACGTTATTCTTCTTCCTCTGCTGCCACTTCCAAAGATCCTCCAGCCCAACCCTAGCCTCCGGCTTGCTCTCAGGAGGTCCCTGCCACCAAATCCACCTTAGTGGAGCATAAGCTTCCTCGTCCAGACCCCAGAGGGAGGGTGGGAGAACATGATCTGGGCTTTCTCAAGAAGTCTGGTTTCAAATCCCAGGTCTTCTGACTCGGGTAATATCCCGTCCTTCCTGGGTTACACAGTCCTGGGGGTTTCGCATGTTGCTGAGGGTGCTCGGTGAGCGCTCTTGAGAGAACGCGGAAGGTCGATCAGCTGTGTAGGCAGGACCTCACAAGATGACAGACACCGGAGCATCAGCAGGGTCCCACGTCTGCAATAAGGAAGCCAGCATTTATTGAGCACTTACTGTGTACCAGACACTCTACAAAGTGCTTTTGAGGACAGGATCACAGTTTTGATAGTAACTCTCCTAAGAGAAACTCAGTGGTGGTCTTGTTTTACACAGGAGGAAACTAGGGCCTGTACAAGTTAGTGACCCCCTGAAGGTCCCATGCAGCTCAAAGTGTGTTGCTGCTTCTGTTTGCACCCCATGGTTGCCGCTTTGTATGCCTAGAAATGCAGAAATGCAATCGTATTGAATCACTGGGCACCGACTCACTCACCAAGCCTACTGGGGCTCCAGGTACAGCAGACACCGGTGCCTGCACTTGAGTGATCACGTGGAGCTTCCTCGTGGGCCGGAGGCCTCTCACCTGTGGTCGTAGCCTCCCCCTCCCCCTCCCCTCCTGCAGCTTCTGTTGCAGGTCCAGCTTGGGCTCCAGGCTTGGCGGAGAAGACATTGCATGGTGTCAAGGCCAGGCTGACCTGGCTCTGAAAGTGACTCTGCCATCTAACAGGAGTCGGCGTTTATTGTTACACTTATGAGGGGCTCTCCCAGGCACTGTATCCTAGGAAGGCCTCGCTGCACCCGCCCCTCCATAGGAGGGATGCGTCGATAGAGGTGGTGGGCTCAGTATCCTCTGAGCACTGCTCTTGGGGTCAGAATCTGGCTTCCAGCCTCCATTCCGCCATGAATTGCTGTGTGGCCTTGAGCAGGTCACTTCCCCTCTCTGGCCCTCATTGTGTCCAATTGTAAACCAGCGATGATACTTGCTCTGCTGTTGTGAAGCTGCAGCGAGGCCACGGGTATAGGTGTGCTCTGGGAAGAGGCTGGCCTACCCATGGGAAGAGTTAGTTGGCTTTAGAGGACCCTGCTTTCCTCGTTGTGTCTCCAAACCCTGGGGAAGTGTCCTGCAGCTGCCTCTGCATTCATAACAACCCGAACTCAGGGACGGCCTTTCTTTCCTCCCTTTAGGGCTCACCTGGCCTACCTGGTCCTCCAGGCCCCCCAGGACCACCTGGAGCTGTGATTAACATCAAAGGAGTAAGTTGGCAGTGGGGAGGTGGGGGAGACCCAAAGGAGGAGCAGGGAACGGCCCCAGACCAGCCTGAGCTGGAGTCGGGTGTCCTGACTCCCTCCTCTCATTGTCACTTCCCACAGGCCGTCTTCCCAGTTCCAGCCCGGCCACACTGCAAAACGCCAGTAAGTAGCGTATAGTCACTGCCTTACAGAGCAGGCTTTGGCATAGAAAGCAACTCAGAGAAGATGAGTTTTTGCCTTGAGCCCCTTCTGTCTGTCAGTGTCCTCTTTGATGTCTTCTATCACCTGCATATAGACCCTTGAGTGGCTCGAGGTTTCTAGATAATAGATTGTGGCACTGAAACGTACTGGGTCTTCTAAGGGCACACATGTGGACAGAGTGTGTCTTTTAATGCAGTCAAAAAGCAGTGTCTTGGGCTTCCCTGCTGGTGCAGTGGTTGAGAGTCCGCCTGCCGATGCAGGGGACACGGGTTCATGCCCCGGTCCGGGAAGATCCCATGTGCCGCGGAGTGGCTGGGCCCGTGAGCCATGGCCGCTGAGCCTGCGCGTCCGGAGCCTGTGCTCCGCAATGGGAGAGGCCACAACAGTGAGAGGCCCGCGTACCGCAAAAAAAAAAAAAAAAAAAAAAAAAAAAGCAGTGTCTTTTGTTAGCTTCATGCTTGGAGCAGTATAAGAAGGGGGGAAATAGACCCCTTAAAATACAGATGAGAACAAAAAGGCAATTCTAACCAGCGCTCTTTGCATTGGGAGCTTTGGGCTAAAATCTATAACTGTCCTTTCTCAACTGTCATATTACTGCACAGCACACAACCCTGAGAGGAGGGACTTTCCCTCGCCCTTTGTAATGAGGAAACAAACTGTGACTCAGACAAGCACACTGACTTGTCTAAGGTCACAGGACGGACGGAGCTGGGGCTATCATGCAGGTCCCCTGACCACCAGGCAGCAGGTACAGGCACCCCAAGGGGTCAGACACGTGCCTGGTCGCCCAGCTGGTCAGTGCGGTGTTCCCGGGGTGTCACCCGTATTAGGTGTGGGGAAACCCAGGGAGAGTGGGCCTCTCCCCATGCGCAGGCATTAGTCATGGAACTGTGCATAACTGTTCTCTCATTCATTCAACAAATATTTATCAAGGACTTACCAAGTGTCAAGTACAAGTGAGGCCCTGGGACCACAGGGGTGAACTAGACAGGCGTGGCCTCTGTTCTCGGGAGCTTGCAAATTACAGTTTAGAAGATTCTTTGAAGTGGGTTCTTAACTGATGCCTGTTGGAGGTGGTGATGAGACTTGGGTCAGAGGCTTTAAAATGACGCAGTTTGGCTGAGTGTTTACCCAGACATCTGTCCATGTCTAAACTTTGAGACACCCAAGTCTGCTGCCCAGGGCCTGGGAACTCTGGCATGGAAGGCAGAGGATAGGACCCTCCTGTGTAAGGTGACCAAGGGGCCTGCTGGCTCCCAGAACTACATAAGGACAACAGCTAACCAGGTCACGTTTACATCAGTGGCCTGAAAGGAATCCTAAAACGTCAGGGCTGGAGAGACCCTCCTGAGAGATGGCTGCCTCCCAGCCATAGAGAAGGGGAGACCTCAGCCCAGAGAGGCAAGGTCCCTCAGTGAGTTAGTGCCCGAAGCCCCTCCCAGCAAACATGATATCAGGCTTCAAATGAACCGGCCATGGGACAGTACTTGAAAAACTCAAGAGTTGTAAAAATGCTACTGCAATTACCGTGACCTGTGCTAGGACACTTTGCTGTGACCATAGCCTTTGGGGGTCATGACATTCCTTAAAATAAGCCAAAGATGAACTCAGAGCATTTTGGATTTTGATTTCATGTTGCCTGGCTGGACACCATGCAGGCTGGGGCATGGATGTTTCTTGACCAGCTCTCAAAATGGACATTTGAAAAAGAAATGCTTCCTCTCACATCCAGAATTTCACAAGCCCCTTCTCATTTCAGCCCCTTTCTAATACCTTAACAATTTACCCTTAACAATCCACCCCTGGAGTGGAGCAACTTTATCAGCATAGCTGTAAGATAGCGGCTGGGCACTGCTGCCTTTATCGTTAACTTAGAAATATTTTTCCTGGAAAATTCCTGTCCCCTCCCCTCATCTTCTCTTGGTGACCCCTGAGCATCTTGTGACCCTGCACCCAAAAGCATGGGAGGATCTGGTGTGAGAGGGATCATTTTGATTCTGCATATTAACTGGGAAAAAGGTGAAGGTGAACTATTAAAAGCAGGGTGGCAGGTGGCTCTGTTTTAATAGACAAAGAAAAAAAGAAAGAAATGCAGGAATCTGGGGATGAACTGTGAAGGAATATTATCTTGAAGAGCTTGGACTCCAGACCCCTGGCACTTAATGGGAAGTCTAGAATAGCTCCCCAATCTAATGATAACTCCCCTTTATTAATTATCACCACCATCAACTCCTGTTCAGTGTGCTCATCTTTGATTACACATGGCAGCAAAGCTAATGGCTGGCCCAGCTTCATGGCTTGAGTACATCACTTGCCCGAGTGCTTGACCTCTCACATGAATCAATCCTGATTGATCAGAAGGGAGGGCAAGAACACTCACAGTTGACCAGACCAAAATTGCCATGACTTTTTGTCTTAAAGCTTTGGGCTTTCCCTCTGCAGAGTTGTCCGGCCAGTAGGTCTCAGCCCAGCTCAGCTACATGATGCCCTCCCTGCCCCCACCCCCCGACCCTGCCCCCGTTGAAGGCCTGCGATGCCTTGCATTGAGGTATGCCGGGAAACTCAGGGCCTTTGGAGGCTACAACACCCAAGGAAGGCCTGACTCCATGACCTCACCCCTCACCCCCAGGACAGGGGACTGTGGCTCCCTGTGCATGCAAACAGCAGAACAGGGTTGCAGTGTATGACCTTGGCTTCCTCTCTCTCTCTAGGTTGGCACCACATATCCTGGAAATTCAGAACTCATCACTTTTCATGGTATGCACTCCTGTCTTCACCTTGTTTCTCTGGGACATTTCCTGACCCTCCTATCTCTGCAGAGGTGGTTTCCAATTGTCCAGTGCTGGGCGTAGACTTGGTGGTCAGGAAGATCTGTCTGGGTGTCATGGGAAGGGTGGTAGCTGGACAAAGGCTGTGGGACTGGGCACCTCTGTTTGCTTGTGTCACCCATCTGCCTATTCTGTGCATCTTGGCTGAGCCTCCTAGCTAGCAGGCTGCACTCCATTTTTCCATTCATGTGTTAGTTTGTTCATAACACATCTACTGATAGCTTCTCCTTGCCTGGTGCTATCCTATGCACTGGGCTGAGACTGATGGATCCCATGCTCTTCGTGTCACCCAGGCCCTTAGACTCTGCTGGGTGAAACTATTTAAAAAGTCGTTACACTGCAATATGCCAAGAGCTAATGCAGGGGAGGCCGTGGGAGCTCAGAAGGCCTTTGCTTCAGAGTGTTCCTGGACCAGCAGTGTCAGCACCTCCTGGAAGCCTGTTAGAAATGCAGAATCTCAGGCCTCATCGCAGACCTGCTAGACCAGGAGCTGCATTTTCACAAGCTCCCTCTGGGGTGTATACACAGTGCAGCGTGAGATGCACTGGCTCTTCGTGATTAGTAAACATCAGCATGTTCGTGGCCTGTAGGAGCTTATCTGCCACACATTAGAGGGGGGATAGGGCAGGAGACGGGAGCCTGCAGGCAAGCAGTGACTCTGGTTCCCTGTCCCCACACATACTGTCACACCATGTGTGCCCTTTTTGATTGAGAAGTCTGAACGCTTGCAGTTTAAACAGGGAAAGGCCTTCCCCCACCCCCCACCCCCCCAACCAGTACTGATCTCTGGCTCAGCTCTGTCACTCCTGGCCTGCTTGGCTGGTGGTGTCCCTGCTGCTATCTGGCTTCGTGGGTTTTTGGTCACTTTTGGTTACAAAGTCCAGGCTGTCTCAAACTGCTTGTTCAGATCCAATTCAAGGCTCTCCCTTCCCCTGGTGCAAGGTGGACCTTGGGGAGGAGGTGGGGTGGAGTTGGATTTGCTTTCTTGGATCCCCAGTGTGTAGGCACACATTGGTCAGCTGATCTCTCTCGGGAACTGGGAACTCAAAGATCTAGTGTCCACCCACTCATCTAGGTGGGGAAAGGGGACTGCTTCCCTGCCCAAACTCTGTACCCCCAGGAGGCTTTCTCTGAGCCCCTCTCCCAGGTAAAGAGTTGGGGGAGGAGAGAGGCCTGTAAGGCCGGTTCTGCAGAAGCAGTACTTCTCGCAGGTCCTGTGGGGGAGTGACTGACTGCACTGTTGGCACTGTGCCGACTTTGCGAGTGGACTAGTTAGTAGCGCCGTTAGCTGTCCTCTGCGGCACTCCCGGGGAGTCCTCCCCTCCCCTTACACCACCGTGCTGCCCAGGCTTAGGTGGGATGGGACCGGGAGCTTGACTTGGTGTTGAGTCTCAGTCCACGTGCATGAAGCCGTCCGGGGGAGTTAACTGTAGCCTCTGCTGGGCTCCCATGATGCACTGCTGGCACCTTGAGGATGGTACTTATTCCATCCTGCCTCGCACTACCCTCACTGTGTCTGTCTCCTTGAGAGCTTTCCGAGGTCAGGAATTGTGTCTGCTGCATCTACCTCTGCCTCTCCATCGTATAGCAAAGGATTTTATACCCTCAATAGGCCTTTGGTGTTGAGTAGACTTAGCTCAAGGGGCTCAGTTTCAAAACTTGACTCAAAAATGTTTTATATAGAATGAAGGTGATTTTCCACTATCTTTTTTTTTTTTTAATGTGTGTGTATTTGGTGGCAGGTGTTAAAGGAGAGAAAGGATCCTGGGGTCTTCCTGGCTCAAAAGGAGAAAAAGGCGACCAGGGGGCCCAGGGACCACCAGGTATCTCAACTCTTGTTCTGGATCTTGCCCTTGATTTTTGTTTCTGAGAAATCCAATTGAGCCAGTAAGTAAGGCTAATTACATCACCACCCTGTCTACAAGCTCCATGGAATTCCAGAGACCCAGTCATGGGCAACACGTGTGCAAGATAGAACATTGTCAAGAGAGACCAGAAGTTCCAATCGTTCCAGCTTCATCTGCAGAACGAGGCCTGGAGAGGACCAGGGACGAGCCTAGGATGCCACAGGGTCACAGGATCTGGACTAGTGCTTGTTTCCAAGCCCAGTGCCCCCTCTGTCAGCTAAACCAATGTGGGGTCACTTCTGCTAGGAACTCATCATGGTTGCCAACTTGGAGGCTTTGGTGTTTGAATTTCTGAGATTGATTGTGGATTTTTAAAAAGCGTTTCTTTTTCAGGCCCTCCTGTGGATCCAACTTACCTGAGACATTTTCTGAACAGCTTGAAGGTGAGCATTTCTCAACATCTGGCCTGTGTTTCCAAGTTCTCAGGCTTATGTCAGAGACTGGTTCATCTGACTCTTACTGGATGTTCTCTGCTTCCAGGGGGAGAACAGAGACAGGGGGATCAAAGGAGAAAAAGGAGACTCTGACAGCGGCTCCTCTGTGTCAGGGCCCCCGGGCCTGCCGGGAAGTCCAGGCCTGGTTGTGAGTAGCGACCCCTCCACACCCCTTCCTCGGGGAGTCACGGCGCTCCCTGAAGCCCCCCAGTGTGACGAGGCAGCTGGGAGCAAGGGCCAGTCACAGCACCACAGGCTGCAGGCAGGCCTTGGGCGTTGGCCTCTCTCCCCCTTACTTGTTAACGGGTGGGGAGCCTGGCAGAGGCCACAGAGGAAAGGGAGGTAGCCAAGGCCGCATGCACGCAGGTAGCTTCCAGGTAACCCACCACTGTGCCTTATTCACATCAGCGGTGGAAAACTCACTCAGCACAAAGATTGGTTAATGATAAACACATCAGATAACAGAGGCAGAAGGGAAGGTGAGGGAGATGTTTTTAGGGGGCTATTTTGATTCTTCTGAAATTTCATCAAAGAAGGAGCCCGTAGATCGGCTTGGTCTTCTTAGGATGAGAAGTTTCTCCAGATCACAAAAGAGAAGTTCAAATTATGCCTCCACTGAGATTATGATCAGATCATTGACCCTCAGGGACCAGGAGCAAATTCTGGACCTGGAACTCGCCATGAGCATAGACCGAGCAAAGCCAGGAGACCAGGGTTCTCCTTCCAGCTCTGCTGCTGATTTGCTTTGGGACCTCAGGCAAGCCCCGCCCCTCTCTAGGCCTCTGTTTCTCCATCTATGAAATGCTGAGGCTGGACTAGATGAGCTCCAGGGGCACTTCTGAGTCCAGGGCTCCCTAGGCTTCTCTGCTGTCATTCAACATAACGACTGGGCCACTGCTCTTTAGGTCTTCCACCTCCTGGCTTGTGCCAGGATTGAGGATGATGGTAACAATAGAGGGTGTTTACTGACTTCTTATCAATGTCCTGACAAAAAGAACAGATGGGACTTCTAGTGACTAATGGTGCTTTCTCTCTTCTGTTACTGTGCACTTGACAGGGCCAGAAAGGGGAGACCATCGTCGGGCCCCAGGGGCCCCCAGGTGCTCCTGGCCTGCCTGGGCCACCTGGCTTTGGGAGACCCGGTTCCCCTGGGCCACAGGGACCCCCAGGGCCACCAGGACCTCCGGCTATCCTAGGAGCAGGTCAGTACTGTGAGTGGTGCCCAGCGTCACCACACCTGGGTGGCATGTCAGAGCCACAGTGTCTGACAGAGGGCTGTTTCCTGGATGGAGCCTTCTTTATTTTTTTTTTAATTGAGATATAATTTGCGTGCCATAAAATTCACCCATTGAGAGCACACAATTTAATGGTTTTTAATATATTCACAGGGTTGTGCAGCCATCACCTCTCTCTAATTCCAGAACATTATCGTCACCTTAACTAGGAACCCTGTACCAATTAGCAGTCACTCCTCTTTTTCCTGATCTTTCCCTGATCTTGGAAACCATGAGTCTACTTTCTGTCTCTATGGATTTGCCTATTCTGGACATTTCATATCAATGGAATCACAAAATAGGTGACCTTTTGTGACTGGCTTCTTTCCCTTAACATAATGTTTTCAAAGTTCCCCCATGTTGTAGCATGTATCAGTACTTCATTCCTTCTTATGGCTGAATAATATTCCATTGTATGGATATACCACATTTTGTTTATCTGTTCATCAGCTGATGAACATTTGAGTTGTTCCCACTTTTTGGCTACTATGAATAGTGCTGCTGAAAACATTTTTTGTACAACTTTTTGTATGAACATATGTTTTCAGTTCTCTTGAGTGTAATGCCTAGGAGTGGAATCGCTGGGTCATATACATGGTTACTCTACTTTTGGAGGAACCGCCAGACTGTTTTCCAAAGTGACTGCAGCATTTTGCATTCCCACTAGCGGTGTACAAAAGGTTCCAATTTCTCCTCATTGTCAACAACATTTGTTACTATCCTATCTTTTTTATTCTAGTCATCATTCATTCATGTGAAGTGATATCTTATTGTGGTTTGGGTCTGCATTTCCCTAAAGACTACTAATGATGAACATCTTTTCACATGTGGGTGGAAACTTGCTGGCTGCTTTGTCAGTGCCTGGGCCTTAAGGGACTTGAGGACCAGCATTGATTCTACCCTTCTATGTAAAAATTTCTTTACCCCTTGGTACCTCACTTCCTCAAATGAAAAATGGATGAAATAGAAGAAAATCTCCATTTATCAAGTACTTACCAAGTGCCCGGCACTCTTTTGGTCACTCTACTACATTATCTTACTGGATTCTCAGAAAGCCTTTCAAGGAAAGCATTAGCACCCACATTTTACAGAGGAGGAAAGTGAGACCCAGAGATGTTTAGGAACCTTTCCAAGGTCACACAGCTAATAAGTGGCATGAATGGGATTAGGACCCAGATCAGAGTGGCTCCGAAGCCTGTGTTCTTTCCATTGTGCCCATGGTGGAAAATAACAGCAGCAGCAATAAGAGCATGAATGCATCGTGTTTTGTTGTTTGGGTTGGCGTGAGCCAGGTGTGGCGGAAGCACACCTGGGAGGAGACCTACAATGTCTGGGGCATCCGGGAGAACTTTACACAGGAGGTGACTTTGGGGCAAGTGACAGAAATGGAACTCAAACTAGCTCAAGTGCATAGGGAAACTTACTGGATGTGCAGGAGGGTGTGAACAATCAGTTTGTAAGAGGGGCAGGCATGCAGTGAGACTTCAGGTGCAGCCGGAACCAGGGATTCAGTCCCTGCGAGGATTCTCTGGCCATCTCTTGCTCAGCTGCTCTCTGACTGCAGCATCACGCCTCTTCACCATAGACCATATCCTCTGCATGGCGAGAAAAACCGACAACCTACAGCTTCCACCATCATCTAGAAATCTTGGCCTTGTTTCTCAGTTTTAGTTTGAAAAGCCCTGGGGTGGGGATGTTCTGGGGAAGGACTCTGACTGACCTGTCTTGGGCCAGATGCCCAACCTTGGACCAGTCGCCCAACCTTGGACCAGTCATCTGTGGCCAGGAGGTGGGATCACATGAGACCATGACAGCTCCTTCTGGACCTGAATGGTCATAGAGGTGAAGGGGAAGATCTCAGGAGCAAGTGAGGATGGTGGTCCTGTAAAGAGAGAAGGTACTGGGTGGATAAAACCATAGGTGCCTGTACAACCTTGAGGGATACATAGCAAGTGCAAGAGGTGGAGGGGCATTGCAGGGTGAGTACAGGATTCAGACTTTGTTGTCCATAGTAGCCCTAAACTAGGGGACCCTAGGACTCCTTGCTCCATTGAAAAGGATTACCCTTCACATAATATATAGCAATTCACAGTTTAAAAAACACTCCCATATCCATTATCCCATTTAATCTTTTTTTTAATTTTTAATTTTTTTAATTTGCTTATTTTTGGCTGTGCTGAGTCTTTGTTGCTGCGCATGGGCTTTCCCTAGTTGTGGTGAGCGGGGGCTACTCTTCGTTGCGGTGCGCAGGCTTCTCATTGCGGTGACTTCTCTTGTTGCGGAGCACAGACTCTAGGTGCGCGGGCTTTTTTAGTAGTTGTGGCACACAGACTCAGTAGTTGTGGCTCACGGGCACTAGAGCGCAGGCTCAGTAGTTGTGACGCACGGGCTTAGTCGCTCTGCGGCACATGGGATCCTCCCGGACCAGGGATCGAACCTGTGTCCCCTGCATTGGCAGGCGGATTCTTATCCACTGCGCCACCTGGGAAGCCCCTATCCCATTTAATCTTAACAGCAACCCCAGGAGGGAGATGAAATGCATAAGATTATAAAACTCATTTTATGGATGAAGGCACCAAAGCTCAGAGAGGTTAAGATTCTGACTCAAGGTCACAAATCCTAGGAAGAGGCATGGCTGGGGTCCAAATCCAAGTCCTCAGACCTTGTCTCCACTAGACATTCACCACCTGTGTATGAATTTTCAGGTCCTGTGTCAGAATGCAGGCTTATTTGCAGTGACCTCAAAAACCTCATACAGTAATTTTACTGGGACTTGCACAAACATCCTTAACTCTGCCAAGAGTTTTGCAGATTCTGGGGGGAACTGGAAATCAGAGAGGTAGAAGGAGAGCAGTGGAATTGCTATAATAACATTTCTTTATGTTTGCCTAAAGTAAGGACTCTTCATTTGGGAACCATAAACTCCTAGAAAAGTCAAAGATGTGCCTCAGGGAGCTATCATCCCACTGACATTCTAAGTAGAAGTGTGGGGGGGTGTGGGGGGCGGGCGGGCACTTGCAGATATGCATATATGCATTTTTCTAGGGGAGAGGGCAATAGCCTTGATTTGATTTTTAAGGGCATTTTGACTCCTCAAAAGGTAAGAATCTCTGGTTGGATGCTATACAATTTGCAAAGCACATTCCTAGTTTGTGTTCTTCTCAGTTCTCAACACAGGCTAGTGAAGAAATATCTGTTTACATTTCACTGATGAAGAAGCTGGGGTTCAGAGAGCCTGTTGTTTCCCAAAGATCACACAGCTGAGAACTGACAAATCAGGAACTTGAGTCTCCTGGCTGGATGGCCAGGGCCCCTGTCACTGCCCTACCCTGCCCCCCTGTCCTAGCACCTTCTCTTCTTTCTGAGCCTGCTTCCTCTGTTCAGTAATTACCTGTTTGTCTCTTGGGGGAAATAAGTTGTATGAGTCAGAGCATTTTTGGATGCAAGTGACAGAAAATTCAACTCAGACTGACTTATACAAACAATTGAAACAACAGGAATTTATTCACTTATAAAACTGGAAAGTCTTAGGCATGACTTCATCCAGGGCTACAGTCAAGAATCTCAGTTCTCCCCCATACCAGTCAATGTGGCTGAGTCATATGCTGGGCACAGAGCTCCTAAGATTCGGTTACGAGGTGCAACACTTTGCAGCACTGTGAGTGGGGTGGTGAACGCTCCCCTCAGTGACCAGCTGCACGTCGGAGGCATTTTGCAGAGCATATGCTTTTCTGTAACTTCTTTTTTCTGCTTTGTCTTAGCTGTGGCCATTCCAGGCCCACCTGGCCCTCCAGGACAGCCAGGGCTTCCTGGATCCAGGAACCTGGTCAGTATTATCATCAGTGTGTCTTCATCCTTCTGCTTTGGATGGGTTTCCTTAGAACTTTGGCTGCAGTGTTTAGGGGCTGGCACACCTTCTCTGTTGGAGTTAGGCCTCCATGACAATAGAAATGGTATAATTTCACAAACAGGGTATTTAGTATCTCTTTGGATGACTTATTAAGTAAAAAGATACAGACTACAAAATCATTTATGATTTAAGTTCCACCTTTCCAATCCTTAATTGACTAAACTGTAACAAGAGCCAATCATATTACATCAAAAAACACAGGCACAAGACTGTAAACAACATCACAGGAGGCCCTGTGTTGGTTACATTTCCCCTGGGTAATGCAGCCTTCTCCATTCTACCAAAGGATGTCTCTTGTACCTTGTTACTCTGCAGATCATTGGAGCAGGATATGGCACACAGAGATTATTGTGATGCACAGAAAGAGGGACAAATACCTCATTAGGATGTCAGGAGTCCTAGGAATGCTCTTTGAGCTTTGATAGATTTTATTTGGAAATTTGGGCTGCCAGATGAAGAACTGTCCAACAGTGGATGGAATTTCAATATTTGGTACCTTTGGGGGATGCCTAAGTCATTTTAATCACAAAGTCATCTTCAAAGCTAGGTGAAAATTAAGTTTTTATAATCTTTCTCAGTTGAAAAGAAAAATAACAGCTTCCTTGGTTGATATTTCTTTGAGGCTTGACACTTCTCAATAGATTTTTCCAGCTTTTATGCCTGTGCCTGGATAGGCCAAGATGGCTGTCTGATCTTTGGCAATTTTCTAGACAGAGAAATTACAGACCCCCATTTTCTGCTGTGTATTTAATACTGGAACTACCCAGCCAGGCAAAAAAGATTTAAGACGTAGGTAGAGTAACTCACTTGCTTACATTTCTTACTCCAAATGAAAAGAAATTTGGAGCAGCATGAGCTAACAAAACACATGTAACAATGTTGGTGCCATTGTGCAGCTCACACAAACGGAAGTGGCAAAACTTACCAATGATTTTGCCAATACCAATGTCCAACAGAGCCAACTCTGCTAACAGTTTTTAAATGTCTTTGAACTCTCGGGATACTATCTTCTTTGTTTCAATTTGTTTATTGTAATTGAGATTTGTGTTTCAAGGTAATGCATGTTTTTGTTTTATTGGAAAGAAAGTCCTTTGGTTATTAATGAAGTTATATATCTCTCTGTGGCACAATAAGCCTTTTCACTGACTGTGAGGGGATGGCTCATATTTGACTTTACAAAGAGGCCAGTTTTTCAAATTGTGCTATCGCTGTGATGATAACCGTAATGCTTGGAATTTAAAATTATCTGACAGGTTACGGCACTTAGCAGCATGGCTGACATGTTGCAGAAAGCCCATTTGGTCATAGAAGGGACATTCATCTACCTGAAGGACAGCACCGAGTTTTTCATTCGTGTCAGAGATGGTTGGAAAAAATTGCAGGTAATTCTTTAACAAACTGCCTCCAAGTACCCTCTAAAAATAACATTCTACTCCTGTAAACGCCATTTTTCTGACTTGAAAATAGGTGAACAGTTTCTAGTTGATGTTTCATTTTCAACGTGCTCTTTTCCTTAAAGCTGGGAGAACTGATCCCCATTCCGGAGGACAGCCCACCACCCCCTGCACTTTCCAGCAATGTGAGTCGTTTCCCTGCCTTACCTCTAGCTCCTTCATTCACCAGCACTTGCTGAATCCCCTTGGCATCCAGTATCAAGCTCTCCAGACTCTGGACAGCCAGCTCTGCATGGTTCACTATCTGGCAGAAGCCCCAAAATTACCAGGTGCCAACAGAACATTCTCACAACAGCTGGAGGGAGAGCTGGACCCAGACGCTGGAGACCTGCCATTCCCATGTCGTAGCTGAATCCTCTTGGGCAAGGGAATTCCCTTCTCTTGGCCTCAGTTTATTGATCTGTGAAAACACGGTTGGCATAAGCAATCTAGGAGAGCCCTTTAATATTTGACACTGAGACTTCCTTGCCTGACAAGAACAACAGTGGCTTGCGTTGTCCACTATTTTAACCTTACAGCTACCCTTTGAGGCAGGTGATAGCATTCCCACTTTGCAGGTGAGGAAGCTGAGGCTCTGAAGAGGTGCTTTGCTCTATTAAGGGAATGAGTTGGTTGTAAAACATGGACTTCTTCCTTGATTCAGCACTCTTTCTAAAAGTCTTGAGAATATCCACTCCCTTTCCGAGGATAGTTTTTTGTTCATGTGTGAAACTCTTCACAGTTAAGAGTGGTCCAAAGACCATGACAAACTGTTTAAAGCAGCTTTTCAAGAAACATTGCACTTGTACCTTAATGTACGGTGAAGAACAGATTGAATGCATATTCAGGACTGTTTTTTTTTTTCCTTTTTTACCTGACAGTCTCATCAGCTTCAGCTTCCAGTGGCGTCTATTTCAAGTGTTAATTATGACAGCCCTGCAGTAAGTACAATTCATGCATTTACTGTACAGATGCCGAAAGTGTGTCTGTCATGTGGCAGGCCCCATGCTTGGCACACAGTTCCTACCCTCAAGATGCATACAGACTAGCCAGAGAGGCAAATAAAAAATAGGTAATTCCAATACAGTGTGAGAAGTCGTTTGGGCGAGGCAAACGCAGGGTACTGGGAGTGTAAGGAAGGTCAAAGAAGTCTGCCTTCTTTGGAGGAGGTGACCTTTAAATCACGACCTGAAGGACAGTTGAGAACAGGGGAGAGCCAGGTAAGGGGAGGGGAATGGGAGTTCCAGGCAGAGGGAGTGTGGAACAGAGGGAGGCAAGGGCAAGTGCTGTACATTTCTCTAATTCCAAGTATTTCAGTCTTGCTGAAGGTGTAGGGTTCAAGGCAGGGAAGGGAAAAGTATAGTCTGCACAGGGCAAGGTCAGTCATCAAGGACCTGAAAGCCAAGCCAAGGGCTTTGGCCTTTTCCACTGGGCAGTGGGGGAACAATGAAGGATTTTAAGGAAGACAAGGGTAAATAAGAGAAGGGCATCAGAGAAATTACCTTGCTTATAATGTACAAATGGATTAGAGGGCACAGGACCAGGGACAGTTAAGTAGTTACTGTATTATCTGAACTAGGATCACAGCAGTGAACATGTAGAAAAGTGGGCAGATGGGAGAGAAATTAAGGAGGCAGGAGTGACAATTTGGTCATTGGTTGGGTATGGGGCAGTGAGGATGAGGGTGATCAGGAATGATGCCCAGGTTTCTGCTTGGGTAACTGAGTGGTGATAGATTTTTTTTTCCCAGGGATCATTTTGTTGCTTAGACCTGAGACTCTCACTCTGTTTCTTCACTAGCTTAAATGAAGATTTTATTCAGATAATTTCAGGAACCTCATGGAACTCAATTGCAGGAAGTACAACAGGGCCTGTGGACTCTTGTTCCTACTATTAGTATCTCTACAGACCAGCCTCTGCAAAGGTCTTTCCTCCTGCTTCCCCTCCACCCCCACCCCAGCACACAGACATAGGTTACATCTGCAAAGCTTGCGCACAGCCTTGGGTTGCCATGGCACTGATCCTGGCCTCAACGCTATGGGATCTTACAGCTGCAGAGCTCAATACCACCTGACTCAATTCAGAGCCTTGGGAGAGGTAGTCTACATGGGTCAGTTGCCTACTCCCAGTCAAATCAAGAGTAGCCAAGGCACTTCCCTGGTGGCGCAGTGGTTAAGAATCCACCTGCCAATGCAGGAGACACGGGTTCGAGCCCTGGTCCGGGAAGATCCCACATGCTGCGGAGCAACTAAGCCCATGCACCACAACTACTGAGCCTGCGTACCACGACTACTGAGCCCGTGTGCTGCAACTACTGAAGCCCACATGCCTAGAGCCCATGCTCTGCAACAAGAGAAGCCACCACAATGAGATGCCCACATACCACAACAAAGAGTAACCCCCACTCGCCGCAACTAGAGAAAGCCCGTGCGTAGCAACAAAGACCCAACGCAGCCAAAAATAAATAAATAAATAAATTTATTTTTTAAAAAAAGAGTAGCCAAGAGAGGAATGGAGATGCAATGTGGAGAGTGGATTTGTAGACACAAGGGGTGGAGGGGATGAATTGGGAGATTGGGATTGATGTATGTGCACTGCCATGTGTAAAATAGATGGCTGGCGGGAGCCTGCTGTGTAGTGAGGGGAGCTCGGCTCAGTGCTCTGTGGTGACCCAGGTAGGTGGGATGGGAGGCAGGTGGGAGTCGGGTCCAGGAGGGAGGAGATATGTGTATACATGGCTGGTTCACTTCGTTGTGCAGCAGAGGCTAGCACAGCATTGTGGAGCAACTATACCCCAATTTTTTAAAAATGTAAAAACAAAAAAAAAGAGCAGCCAAGAGAATGAAATTGAATGGCCTGAGGCCACTCTTTTTAGCAGGTATTGTGGGGACACTTTCAAAGAAGAAGGCATGGACTTGGCGAACACCAGAAACACGTTTCCTTTAGTGCTGCCATCCACCGAGCAGGAACTAATGTAGGGCCTGGTGAGCCTGCGGTACCTGTAGGATATCTGAGTGGAGAGCACCAGGAGGAAGCAGGATCAGAAGGTCTGCAACCCTGCAGTGGGTCTGGTCTGGAGATACAGACTTGGGAGTTTTCAGCAGAGCTATGGAAATTGTCTTGGGGATGGTAGGATTCCCAAAAGAGAATCTATACGGTGAGAAGAGATTGGATTGCGAGGAGCAAAAACAAAAAGGAACTGATGGAAGACATACGAGAAGGAAACTGGGAAGCCATCGCCAGAGAGGAAGAAAGGATGCCAAACAAGATAGAAGCCAGCAGTGTCAAATGCTGCCAAGAGGCCCACTGAAAGAACTAAAAGGTGGTGTTCAAATTGAGAAACTAGAGAAAAGCATTTCTGTAGCATGGAGGGATGCCAACAAGATTCTAGTTGGTTGCAGAGTAGATGGGAGGTGAGGAAATAGAGAAGCAAGTATAGGTAACCCTTCAAAAGGCTTAGTTATGAGGGGAGATGTTAGGGAAGTAGCTACAAATTTTTTTAATAAATTCTAAGGCAATACATATTCATTGTAGAAAATTTGGACAATGAATAAAAAGAATGGGGAAGGGGACTTTCCTGGTGGTGCAGTGGTTAAGAATCCACCTGCCAATGCAGGGGACCCGGGTTGGATCCCTGGTCCAGGAAGATCCCACATGTCCCAGAGCAACTAAGCCCATGTGCTGCATCTACGGAGCCCGTGTGCTGCAACTACTGAAGCCCACACACCTAGAGCCCATGCTCCACAACAAGAGAAGCCACCGCAACGAGAAGCCCATGTACTGCAACGAAGAGCAGCCCCCGCTCGCCACAACTAGAAAGAGCCTGCACGCAGCAGTGAAGACCCAACACAGCCAAAAAAAAAGAATGGGAAAGAAAATAGTAAATCACTTATAATTTTACACAACTACAACCATCTTCAAAAAGCCATTTTAACGTTTGATTGTGGAAATGTCACTGTCTTCATAAAAATGATATCTATTCATGATAGAAATGTTCCAGCGGTTAAAGGTATAGAAACATGAGAACATAAAAGCCCCAATCTCACCATTCAGAAGCAGCCATCGTTGCAAACATTTCTCTGTGCATCTCCTTAAAGAAGGAGAGGTGGAGGTGGTGGGGTTGGAGGTGTGGCAGGGAGACCTGCACTCACCGCTGCCCTTTTCCTAGGTGTCCCCTGGTGTCAGGGAAGCGCAGTCCTCTTGCGACCACCCTTGGGTGTAGCCCCCAGAAACACAGCAGCAGAAAGGTGATGAGACCATAGGGCCTCTTCCCTCGGGTGCCACGGTCTTCAGACACATAAGAGGGAGGAAGATGGGTTTAAGATATTTAACAATATTTTCCTTTTCTGGCGACTTGGGCCCGGGTCCTGCACCAGCTCTATGCTAATGAGATAGAAGTTACTCCTGGCATGAGATTGAGGAGGGAGATGGCTACTCCTTGATTATGGAGTATAATTCAGAGGGTACAGCAGAAAGGGCTGGGAGAGAGGGCTGCAAAAGAAGGCTGGGTTTGGGGAGAGAAAGAGTGGGAGAAAGCAGATTATGGAATGGCTTTTATTTGGGTTCCTGATCAAGGTGGCAGGAATGTTAGGCTAGAATTACTGTATGACCCCTAGTTTCCAAAAGGGTCTATCCCAGCAGTCTTAGTAATAAATGTCGTGACCTCCTTTCAATGCCTTTTCCCTCTGGTCCCTCATGATCAGCCCCAGGCCTACTCAGGAGGTGGAAGAAAGGGCAGGAGGCAGATAGCTTGATGTAGCTCTGAGATCTAGGACCAAAGCCAGCTTAAAAACTAGAAAACCCCTCCTAGAAACTCAATGAGGGGCAGACCCACAGATGGCCTGCCTGCAGGCTGGATTCAGATCTCTGAAGTGCTTTATTTTGTTTTGTTTTTCTCATATATGGAAGAAATTTCTACTATTTAGAGCTGTTCAGATTGCTGACACAGGCTGCTTTGGGAGACCTGAGCTCTCCTTCCCTGGAGATGGTCCAGCAGGGGCTAAAATTCCAATGTCAGGTAGAGGTTGAGTAAGGTGACCTCTAGCGTGCCTTCCATTGCAGCAAGTCTGCGATCTTATTAGGAACATGTGATGGTTATGGGGGTTGGAGTTTGCTTTAATTCTTCAACTGCACTGTCTTTTCTCTCACTTTTTTCAGCTACACTTGGTCGCTCTGAACACACCATTTTCTGGGGACATTCGAGCTGATTTTCAGTGCTTCCAGCAGGCCAGGGCAGCAGGACTGTTGTCCACCTACGAAGCATTTTTATCCTCCCATTTGCAAGATCTCTCTACAGTTGTGAGGAAAGCAGAGAGATATAGCCTTCCAATAGTGAACCTTAAGGTAAAAATAAATATCGTTCCCATTGCCTCCTGGATGGACTGGTCTCCCCAGGGACTAGAGGCAGTTGCCACTCCTGACATCATCAGAAGTATGCTGTTTCAAGGCCCTGATTAGCTGTGTGACTTTGGGTGGTTACTTTCCCTCTCTGGACCTCAGTTGCCTTATATTTACAATGGCCCTTCCTGTTTGGATGGTTTATGACCCTTGGAGCAGACAGGAGGGATAGTAATGACCTCTTTCATTTATATAGCTTTTGTGTTTGTTTACAATGCACTTCATATCAGGTGTAATAGATACACCCGATAAAAATGGGAGTTATTCTTTTCTGTTTGTCAGATGAGGAAACTGAGGCTCACAGGGAGAAAGCAGTTTACTCAAAGTCACTACAAACTGGAATTAGTTTCCTTGACCCCCTCTTGGTTCCACCTGAGGATGCCTTCTGTAGAGCACTGGCTGAGTGGCACCAGAGAACAGCTGGTGAGCACTGGTCCCAAAGCAGAGCCACTCTGTCCTGCACCCTGGTTTGGTACCCTCAGATATTTCTCTGCCCTCATTCACTGGCAAGGCAGGGCCCCGCATCATCCCTCAGTTATACCATGGAAATAGCCTACTCCTTTAAGGCTACAGAGGGGCAGCTCTGTTGCTGCTCACACACATCCTGGGTCCTGACCCCTAACCAGACCTCAAAGGTGTTTCGAGACCCTTTGGTCCCTGTGAACCCCAGTACTCCAGTTTGGAACCTTGAGGCTGGCAAGTCCATCCTGACCCCACACCCAGCACTTCCCATCCCATCTTCCAAGGTTCTGTTCTACCACATTCACCCACTCAGATTGTATTCTTGGAATACAAATAACCGAAGGAAAAGGAGTAAGAAATTCATCTCCACATCATCCACTTGTAGGTTGGCACAAGGCTTGGCACAAATTTGAAGCCCAGTATATATGTTTAAAATAGCAATGATAGGGCTTCCCTGGTGGCACAGTTGTTGAGAGTCCACCTGCCGATGCAGGGGACACGGGTTCGTGCCCCGGTCCGGGAAGATCCCACATGCCACGGAGCGGCTGGGCCCGTGAGCCATGGCCGTTGAGCCTGCATGTCCGGAGCCTGTGCTCTGCAACAGGAGAGGCCACAACAGTGAGAGGCCCGTGTACCGCAAAAAAAAAAAAAAAAAGCAATGATAAAGACCTAAAACACACTTTTGATAGGGAGGAGACTTTATACACATATAGTAAAAGAAATTACCTCAAGAAATAAGACCGTAAAGCCAAAAGGGTTCAAGGAAAGATTATAAAATCAAACCACAAGTATTTCCTGAGTTCTCACTCTGTCCAGGATCTGGGATTGGGGTTAGGGACTTCTGGGCCTTGAAGAATGGATAAATATTTGCAGGCTGTTTGTATAATGATTCTAACATGACATTTTGTCTCCATAGGGCCAAGTACTTTTTAATAATTGGGACTCAATTTTTTCTGGCCATGGAGGTCAGTTCAATACACATGTTCCAATATATTCCTTTGATGGCCGAGACGTAATGACAGATCCTTCTTGGTAAGTAGAGATGGAAGCCCTTGAAGTATATCATATGATATACAGTTTTAGGAGACAGTCTAACAATGGAATGCCCTTATCAGCTGCTCCTCTGGGGTGCTGCCAGCGTAAAGCCTCAGTGAGGCAGCCAGGGGCCATGGAGAGAGCCTGGCCATGGAACCAGGAGACCTGGGTCCAGTAACTTAATATGGGACCTTGAGCAAGGCATTTCCACTCTTTGAGACTCAGTTGCCTCACCTGTCAAATGGGCAGGATAATCATATCCATATGGATAAGACTGTTGTGAGAATTAAGTGTGAGAACATCTAGGATACGGTAGGCACTTAATAAATGGTAAGTAATGCTATTCTTGGTGATTCTTTAACCCTATACTGTGAGTTGCACTCTCATTCTTTGAAAATTATGTATGCTTTTAAGAATAGAACAACGCAGTAAACTTTTCCTCCGTGTCTACTCTATGCCAGGCCTAATTCCAGGCCTGGAAGGCACAGTAATAAACCTACCCAGCCCCTCTCCTTTCAAAGCTCATAGTCTGTGGGAAGATAGACACAGACTAGCTACAATTCTAGACGTAATATTGTCATTGGAAAATGGAGAAACAGATAAGATGGTAGGAGCACAGAGGAAAGAGTCATTATTCCTTGGTGGTGAGAATCAGGACGGCTTCCTGTAAGAGGGGGCATTTAACGGACTTGTGAAAGATGAGAAGGAATCACTGAAAATGAAAACGAGGCCATTCCAGACTAAGGGGCCTCATGAGCAAACGTTCAGATTCACGAAAGCAGAGAGTATGATTTCAGAGCAAGTACAAGCTGGATATGGTTGGAATGCAGTGTGTTCAGAAAGTTGGAAACAGTGATAAAGACAGAGAGGTGATGTGCAGTCAGACCCTGGAGGGTTCAGGAGTTTGACTTAACTCACCAGACATATGCCAATTTGCTCACCGAGATATGCCACAAAGAAGGGTCATTTCAAAAAGTAATACAACAAAATTCCTTTTCAGGCCCCAGAAGGTCGTTTGGCACGGCTCCAGCACCCACGGAGTCCGTCTTGTGGATCAGTACTGTGAAGCGTGGCGAACCGCCGACATGGCAGTCATGGGCTTGGCCTCCCCGCTGAGCACGGGGAAGATTCTGGACCAGAAAGCATACAGCTGTGCTAATAGGCTAATTGTTCTGTGTATCGAAAACAGTTTCATGACAGATGTGAGGAAGTAATGACCTTCCCATGATTCTTAAGAGTTTTCCAATTTTTTTTATGTGAAGAGTTGACACTGAAATCTAAAATGTTTAAACATTGTAAATATTAGTTTTTTATTACACATTCATCACAACAGCAACCAAAGAAAACATACCTCAATACACTCAAAACTGAAGACATAAAGGACTCAGATCAAAGATAAAATCTGATCCATCTATTGGTGCTAGATTCTGCAGGAAACCCATGCAGTGTAAACACATCCCAACACGGTTAACAGCAAGTTGAAAACAAAGGCCTTGGCACTCTGCCCACTGCATCCTTCAGAAAGTGATTTCCTTCTTTTAACCGTTGTTGACTGTAAGATGTCCTTCATGTTTTCTTACAAAGTCAGTGTTTAGAAGTGTACCCCTTTCTAAGTTATGTGCAGACCAAATGGTGTACTTTAATATACATCCATTGTTTGCAACTGCTATTCATACAGAGAAACAGAACTGCTCAAAATGATCCTATTTGTATTTTCTGATATTACCAGACTTTAATGTTTTTTTCCTAAAATATTATTGCCATCTTGCTTTAGGAGTTTTATATTTTGACACAACATATTTTAATATGGCATCTGTTTATATAAATGACTTGCTGGAAAAGTTTAAACTCCCAATGATCTGAAACTAGAGAAGAAATAGCACATAATTACTACCTTTCCTGTGGTGGCCCTTTCCCCACACCCCACCCTGATTTTATAACTTCCATTTGGCAATGCTTGAATTATAACTGCGATTCAACAAACAGGTTCATGAGGATGAATTTTCTGAGACACATATACCTTCATGCTGTACACTTTGATTCTTTTTTTTCCATGTAAGTGAACATAAAAACATGTTTTCCAGGCGCTTTCTTCTGTTCGACTTTTTTCCCCCAGTTCCTTTATTCTTCACCAGTGATGTGGAAGCGGCCCTGGGGTGGGTTTGCTAACCCTGTCACTGCCACTTGTGCTGCCCCTCAGGAGATGATCAGAGAACAGGAAGATTTTCCCATCATGCTTCTCTGCTCCTGCCTGTTGTCTTCCACTCCGTGGGGGCAGAAGAGCCCCAGTGTGACAAACAGGATCAACTGTGTCTCAACACATGACTTTGGGCAAATCTGCCTTTTTCTCTCAAGGAGGTTGCGATAAAATAAGTAATATCAGCTCTCAGTTCCTAAATAGCAGACTTAACATAAGTCCCATTTATCTTTCCTCATAACCCTGCAAGGTAAGTAGTTTTATCTCTACTTCACAAATGAAAAAAAAAAAAAAAAAAAGTTGAGGCTCAGGAAGTCACTTGTTCCAGGTCACAAGGCTGCTGAATGGTGGGTCTGGTTTCAGGCCCAGGGACCGTCTCACTCCAGTGCCCAGGATCGTTTCAAGGAGCAACTGCACAAGGCTGCGTATTCGCTCCCTCCCAGCTCCCAGGCTGTGACTCTCTGGCTCTTGGCTTGATGCTGCAGGAGAAACAGAATCACCAGGCAAGTGGCATGCTGGGATATTTCCTCCCATTCAGCTGGGCTGGCCCAGAAACTCAGCGAAGTGAATCCACCCTAATAGTCCTTGAGGTAGGAAGAAAATGGAGGACCAAAAAAAGGCAGACAGCCCAGAACCTCCACTTAGGGGCTTCCTAAATGGAAGAGCAATGAAAATCTGAGTCATGGGATGAAGACAGTTACAGGTTGGAAAGCCCCAGAAGGGATTGTTGGGGACTCGCTCACCCACCCAGTGGCTGGGGGGTGGGGTGCCTAGCATGGACAGGACCTGAGTGGGGGAGGGGGGCAGGAGGTGCTGAGGTCATGAAAAGAAGGTGTCTTCCGTTTTAGCCAGAGCCCGCCGCGGCCCTGGGCCACAGAAGGCACAGGGTGGTGTTGGGGTTTGGGGGAGCCAAAAGGAGGGGAGACCTCTTTTGCTGACCCCAGGAAGGTGGTTGACATTCATGCCCTGGCTTCTCAGTCCTCTTTCTGCACCGAAGGAGGGTATGACCAACCAGCCCTCCCAGAAGAGGCCTTGCATCAACCCCAGTCCTGGTTAGACTCTGAGAATGACAGTCAAAATCTTGGGCCTGGCATTCAAGGCCCTTCACTGAACATCAGTTTTCCTGTCATTTGCCAAAGGCCACTAGCCTGAAGGCCTCGTGAATACTTAAGTGAGCCAACTTAAGTGAGCCACATAGGCCCGTCTACCAGGCTGCTGTCCGTGCCCTGCCCCGTCTTGGGAAAGCCTTAGCCACTCTAGGTCTAGCCTTGCCCTCTTGCCAACAGCCAATGCAGACTCTGCTTCCTCTGTGACATCCCCCAGTCCTCTGAACCTGCCTACCTTTTGTCATGCTTCTTCCTCGGAACACCTGGTGTATTTCACACCTAGATCTTGTCACACACGTGAAACGCAATGATTGAAAGGTCTCCAGCCTTCACTTTATCCCTGAATGTCCTTCAAGGCTGGGGAGCAGGCTAGCGCTCTCAGGCATAATAGGGGAGGGAAGAGAGGCCACAGTAGTCTTTACAGTGCAAGAGGTCTTGGGGTACTTGCTCTGAGTCCGTATTGTGGACTCTCAAGGTCTGGAGCCGGCAGCATCCAAGGTCCCCTGTCCAGAAGCAGAAAGACAGAAGCGGCTGTCCCATATCCACTCACATCAGGGGCCAGGTTCCATGGGGGAGGCAGACTCTGGAGGGCACGAAGGAGCCGAGAAGCTGGGAAGGAAGGGGAGTTGGGGGAGACACAGAATGAAGGGGGAAGTCCAGGGCAAGCTCTCTGCCAAAGTCAGCGTGGCTGCGTGGTGGTGCCTCAGAAGCAGCGAGGGAATGAGGAGAATGGATCACAAGAGCCGGTCTCAACTTTTCTGCACCCTCTGCATTTAGATGGCTTGGACCATGTTGCTTGAACCTGTAGGGAGTGCAAGTCGGAGACCGCATGGACCTCAGGGAGTGGTAGCAGTCCAGTCCAGCTGAATAGCCAGCAGTGAGGGAAACACAAGGCAAATTCATAAGCCAAAAAGCAACCAACCAACGACAAAAAGGAATGTATTAGCTCATGAAACCAGGAAGAAGGACAGGGAATCCAAGAGATTCAAGCAACATTGTCACTTAGTCTGTTTCTCTTTTTCTCTGTGTGTGTGTGTCTGTCTGTCTTGCTTCTGCTTTTCTCTGTATGTGTCTTCCTTCCCTTCAGTGAGAACAAGGTTCCTTTGTGTGCCAGGGGTTGTTCATAGCTCCAGGCTTACGTTACTCCAGACCCCAGAGGGTGGCCTCAGAGGAAAGAGAAGACTCCCTCTCCCCTCTGGGATTATATTAATTCCTGAAAAAGGACTCTGGTTGGCCCCACTAGTGTTGTGTGTCTATGACTGTGGGTGGCAGCTCCATCCAAGATGAGTTTTGCAAAAGAAATAATTTCTCCACCCATAATGTGAGGAGGTTTGCGATGACCAGAAAATAGGGCTCAAGAGGTTGAGAAAAAGACCAAAGAGAGAGAAAGAGATTCCAGCACCCAGCAGCAGGGAAGGGCTGAGTGCAGGGGATGTGATGGTAGATGCTGGCCCTGAATTCTGGGATAAGGTATGTGGACTTCATCCTGCTACTGGTGGAGCAGCTTGGGAAGATTTTAAGAAGCTGAGATATGGGATGGGGATCAGTTCTGTGTCTGAGAAAGATCAAGCAGGTCTTTTGTTTATTCATTCATCCATTCAGAGATACTTCTTCAATAATGCTTTTGTAGCCAGCACCATGTTTGAATTTGGAGAAATGGTGCCCCCACTTTTCAAATCCACCAAGCCTATTCTCCTGCCACGGATTGTTTCAAATCCCATGTGTATCTCCTCTTCCTCCAACTCCTCAAAGACCTTACCAGCTGGGGCAAGTGTATGTGTGCAATCCCTGCCTAACCCAGCACTGGGGGAGTACCTCTCTGGTTATTCCTTGAGCTCCTGAGTCACCAAGATACCGCTGAGCATCCTCAAAGTTCGTTGATCACCACTGGCTGATCTCCCCTTTGTCTTCCATCTTGTACTCCAACTTACAGGGCAGTCGAGTGTAGACAGGCCTTTGTCTGGGTTTGAATTTGGGCTCTGCCACCCACTAGCCGTGTAATCATCTGCAAGTTACTGAAAATCATACCCTACACCCAACACTTCCCTGCAGCTCAGTTTCTTCATCTGTAAAATAGAGGTAGTAAAGGAAACTACTCTCCACTGAGTTAAGTTGTCAGAAGCTCTGGGAGTGGGGTTGTGACCCTGAGTAAGTGCTCACTGTCCTTGGCCTGCCCTAGATGTCTCTCAAGATGAGCTGGGGGCCCTTTCTCTAGACTTGCTGGATGGCGTCTTCCAATCTGCCTGGCTCCTCTGTCTGCCTTCAAGCCCAGAGCTCTGGCTCAACCTGTACACACTAGTGAATCTGTACCTGTTGGTGAATATCCACTGTCCCAAGCCCCTGGGTGTGCTGGCTCCCCTGCCCCTCTGCTCATCCTCCCCATAACCCTACAACTAAAATGTTCTCATCTGGCCCAGTACGGGTTCCATGATTCCACTCTGGCACTGGGGCTATATTCCTTCTGATTGACAGGAGCATGTGCCACAGTGACAGTGAAATAATCTGATTATTCCCCTGCCTAAGCCTGCCCAGCACCCTGAGTTCCAAGCAGGACCCAGAATGCCCTGTTATCTGATATGTTCATAGGAGATTGCCCGCCCCACCCCTTCCTCCAGACTTGCTCCTTCGCCTCTGATCCTTCTCTCGGGGAATGGTTCCACCAGCCAACCAGTAGCCTAGGAGTCATTTACTTACTCACTCATTCAACAATTATTTTCTGAGTGCTTTCTTAGCAATAACAGCAACAATACTAATGAGATGTAAAGTAGGTGCGAGGAAGTTCAGCAAAGTCTGGGTATTTCCATGGTGGTTACTTCTGTTCTTCCAAATGTCAAAGTGTTTTTTAAAATATCTCGGGGCACTCCTGCTTTGCTGCATGTGTTGTTCCTCCTTTGAGTCGAAGAGCGGGCTCCTGTCTTACCTCTGTAGGACTGTGTCTCACATCTCCATGCTGGTCTCCTGGCCCACAGCTTCTCCCTTCCAGTTCATTCTCTACACCAGGAGAGAGAACTTCCTAAAAAAACTTGCCACACTGTCAGTGTTTTGATTTGGGGTCCTCCTTAGATGAGGATTCATTTGCCAGTAGTTTATGTGGGAGGTGATCCAGGATACACCAGTAGGGGAATGGGGAAGTGAGATAGAGAAGGGAAGGCAGGCTTTAAAGGGGGCATCTAGTCACCACTGCGGGTGACCAGATCATCCTCTCCTTTTAGGAACTCTGGGATCCAGTGTAGAACAGGCATCTCAGAGTTTCCCACCTAAGGGACAAGGAACTGTGGTATTTATACACCAACATCCACCAGTCATTGAAAGGCGGAGGGGCGTTACTTTCCAGTACCTCTGACCTGCCATGCTCGGTCGCAGTGGGCTCGGGCTGCCAGAGAAAGTTCTCAGGCAAACAGATGTAAACGCTGGCCATCAGAAGTTGGAGGTCTTCGGGCCGGCACCACAGAGCCAGTTACATCAGGCTCAGTCTAATGGGAAGTCACACAGGTTTTATTTCAAGATAATAATTTGAGCTTACAGTAACTTCTCCAAATCTCATTGAAATGATGAAAATAATAAAAATAAGAGGAGTAAAAAGCTCTGAAACACCACTGTTATAAAGGCAGAACAACATCAACCAGGCAGAAGTCTTGAGAATTTCTGGAAGAATGAACCTAGTGTGATTGGATATCTTACAAAGGCAGGGCCTGCTTGTGAGTCTGTCCAGATGCTGGTGCCCACAGCACTATGCCAGCCAGGGCTGGAGGCAAAGATACTCTGGGACCTGTGAGGGAAACTTATGGGGACCTGTGGCGATTGCTGCCAGCACTCAGAAGAGCTATCAATCCTTTTCAATACAGGCTTTTGTATTTATAAATAGCAACATATATTTGATTTGATGAATCTCCTCCGTCATCTGAGGAGGTTAAGCAGTCTCAAAAAGGGAACCAGCAGATCAATCAGAGCCAATGGCTTTTATCAAAAAGAATTATTACAGAAAACAGGAGCCAACTTGAAAAATTCAAATTTGTGTTTCAGTGAAATGTCAGAGGGTAAAAGAAGTATCAGATGGGATACTAGGAGAACAAGGAACACTACTTGAAAATAGAATACATGATTGTATGAGCCCCCAAATAAAATAGGACTGCAGCATATATACTATTGAAAACTGATTTAGTGAATTATCAGTAAACTCATAAGAATTAATACAATCCTCTCAGAACACAGACAAAAAGATAAATTCACGAGATAAAAAAATAAGAGAGAAGGCTTCCCTGGTGGCACAGTGGTTAAGAATCCGCCTGCCAATTCAGGGGACACGGGTTCAAGTCCTGGTCCGGGAAGATCCCACATGCCGTGGAGCAGCTAAGCCTGGGCACCACAGCTGCTGAGCCTGCGCTCTAGAGCCCACGAGCCACAACTACTGAGCCCACATGCCACAACTACTGAAGCTCACGCGCCTAGAGCCTGTGCTCCGCAACAAGAGAAGCCACTGCAATGAGAAGCCTACGCACCACAACGAAGAGTAGCCCCCGCTTGCCGCAACTAGAGAAAGCCTGCACACAGCAATGAAGACCCAATGCAGCCAAAAATAAATTAATTAATTTTTAAAAAATAAGAGAGTGAGATATAATGTCCCAATATTCATATAGCAGGAGGAGTCATAGCATAAGAGAGAAGAATGGATAAGAAGTGAAATATCAATTAACAAAATAATGAAAGACTTCCTGAGCTGAAAGAGTTTTAGCTATGGATTAAAGTGATTCACTAGTCCTGGGCAGAAGTGTTGCAAAAAACTTCACCCAAGGGCACATCTGGTAAAATTTCTGAATTTCAAGCATAGTGTAAAAATCCTATAAATTTTCATTACAGAAAGAAATTCAGACTGGCATTGGAGTTCTCGTTTGCAATACTAAAAAGTAGAATACAATGGAACAATGTGTAAGTAATCCTATAGATTAAGAATTATGACATTGAAAATTTGCAGCCAAACTGAGAACAAAGGAGAGAGACTTCCAGAAATGTCAAGACTCGAAATTATAACACCCAAGTACCCTTTGTGAGAAACAAACTTAGTGGAACAATGATAACCCAATATAAATGAACAGAGAATTAGGCTCTCACAAAGTAGAGGGCATTGTAATACACTAGAAATCTAATAAGAAAGTCAGGGTAATTTATAGTTGTGTCTAATCAGTGTTTCCAATTTGTAATATGTGTACCACATCTAGATTGAGGTGATTTTTCCTTTAATGGTTATATACTTATTTTCATATGTGTCAGAAATATATAGGGAGCACCAAATCAATAATTTCGTGTTTGTTTTTATTCAATATGAAGCTTAAGTGGGTATTTAAGTTTTTAAAAATATGTTGGTTTAAAGAAAAATATTAGGTAACTAGCAGTACAAACGGTATACTTTTAAGATAGTAGGCAAATGAGTGAGTTTGGGGAAAGGTTGGACTAAATAATTGTTGATAGTGTGGTTGTAAAATATGTTCCAGACTTTACCAACTTGTGATGATAAAATAGGTTCATGTTTCCTTTAAAACCCAAATTATGAGTCTGATCTCCTAGGTGGGAAATTAACACAAAGTCCTTTTCTTCCCCAAATATTCTTCAATAATTCTACCTTCAAATAGTCCAGGTTTGCTTATATTTTTCCCAGGAATCAGGTCTACTCATTTTTTACCTGTAGGTACCTGCTGGGAGAGGGGAACTCAGAGATGTCCCTTGTGCCAGACTCACTTCCCCGGTGTCAGTGCTCCACCAGCAGTTAGCAGGGAGCTTATGATGCTGAGAACTGTGCTGAAGTCATGCTGGTCTTGAAGAGATGGGCTCTGACATGACCACCCTGTTCTGGTGTCTTGACACCTAGACCACCTCCCCCATCCACTGCCACTGATACAGATCTCTGCCAATCCATGCCATGGTGCTTTCTCAGGACTCAGGCAAGGATGCTTCTTCTCACAATATTCTCATATTTAAGGTGTCCCCAGTGTCACAGCTCTTAAATAGTATGGCATTTTGTGTTCATCCATACTGCAATCTTCTTCAAGGCATCCCCACAAGCAGGAGGGAGGCTGACTTAGAAGTTCCACCATTAATCCTACTCTGTGTCCCCATCAAACATTTCCCAGACTGTGATGATGAGTATTTTGGTGTCCCCAAATGCACAGCCTAAGACAAGATGTGATGCAGGTGATCCCAGGAAGCAAAAGAGAGGGAATGGGGAGAGTGATACAGAGAAGGGGGAAAAGTCCATCTATGGATGTATCACAATCAATGATGTGCTATGAAAATGTAATGATCAAAACTGATGCAAAAATACGTAGAACATCTTAATATTCTAACCACAAATGAAATGTAAAAGATTATAAAAAAATCTCATCTCCCCAAATTCTGTATTCTTAGATGGTTTTATGGCCGGGATAGGAGCATCCTCAAAGAAAGGATGATGCTACAGATGAAAGAAAAAGTAAACTGAAAATGAAAATGAAAGATGCCTATTACATTCGCCCTCTTGGGTTTCTCTCTCTCTCTCCATCCCTCTCTCTCTCTCTCTTTCCCATATGTACAATACAATTAACTCACATACAATAAAAATGCACTCACCCCCTCCTTAAGATTTGATAACCAAAGTGACATTCAGCTATCACATCTAGCTGCTGCAAATTGAGGGTCTCTGGATGATGTAAATTCCATTCCACCAGGTCCTGATGCCGGCATTAAATTATTATTTATTGAGCAAATTGGGGTATAGAAGAAGAGTAATTGCCCTTGAAGAGCTTATATTCCAGTGGGAGGGGAAATATATCATAAGCATGCAAACAAATAAATAGATAAGATGAAATCAGGTACTGAAAATATCTAAAAGAAGACAAAATAATGAGGTGTGATTTGGGGAGAGGGATGCTGAGACAACTTTCTGAAGAGATGACATTTGAGTTGAGATGTTAGCAACTGGTGTATTGAGATGTCTTGATTAAGGTATAAACATAGAACTATTTGACTTCCTACAGATGCTATCCCTGGCCATGCTATATTTGGGGCACAGTCCTTTGTAGTATAGAACCTCTGGGGAAGTGTATGAGTTAAGGTCCATCCAAAAGACAAAAAGCACTCTCAGTATTTGAAAGAGAGGGAATCTGATGCAGACAATTAGTTACATGAGTGTTGGGAAAGCTGAGGAACAGAATAGGACACAGTAAAACTAACCAGATATTAGCAAAAGAGGTACAAAGGGAGGAGAGTGTGTTACCAGAGCTTAGAAACGAGCATCAGGAAGCAGAAGTTGGAACGGGCTGAGCCTGGAGTCATAAAGGAGGAAGAGCCCACAGCCAGAAACTGCACTAGAGGCAGATAGGGTGGAAGAAAAATGCCTTGATTCATTCCTTCCTCCTGCTTTCCAATCCCTCACCTACCAAAGGTAGTCTGAAGTCATCTGAGCCAGTAGCTTGGGCAGCATGGCCTGCAGGGATCAGGCTCCCACCCCCAACACAGGGCAGAACTGGGAAAGAGTGAGAAATGCACCTTGAGGGCAAACAGGCCCGGGACAGACACAGGAAGATTCCATGACTTCTTGGGTATTAAAAGTCTACTTTAAGACTTCAGTCACGGGACTTCCCTGGTGGCGCAGTGGTTAAGAATCCACCTGCCAAAGCAGGGAACACGGGTTCGAGCCCTGGTCTGGGAAGATCCCACATGCCGCGGAGCAACTAAGCCCGCGAGCCACAACCACTGAGCCCGCACGCTTAGAGCCCATGCTCCACAGCAAGAGAAGCCACTGCCATGAGAAGCCCGTGCACTGCAACGAAGAGTAGCCCCTGCTCGCCACAACTAGAGAAAGCCCACACACAGCAACGAAGACCCAATGCAGCTAAAAATAAATAAATAAATAGGAAAAAAAAAAAAGACTTCAGTCACAAACTGTATTTCAATCTCTTTTCCCTTTCCCCTGCCCTCACGCAGAGCATTCTTGAGCTGAGATCCTGACCTCTAGGAATGAAGATGGGGAAGGAGTCTGATCAAGTTCTGAGGTACATTCTCCCCTTCCTTCTTCAAGGCTCAGCCCTTCTGGCGTGTTTGTGGTGGGAGGGAGGAGAGGAAACAGGACAGGCGTTTCTTTACTTACCTGGCCAGGGCTGTCGTCCTTTCCAGCTTGGCTGTTCCTACTTCTCTAGCTTACAGTGGCCACTGACACCCTCTCTGTGGCAGGCACTCAAATGCTGGTGAGTCCTCTGGAGGACCTTCCTACAGGAGGTGGGACCAACTACCTTCTGTAATGTCCACTTAGCCCAACTGGGAATCTCACCAGGGCAACAGTAGAGTATAGGGAGCTCCCCTTTTGCCCCAGTTCCCATCTTGAAACAAAGTCGATCTTCCTCTACCTTACTCAGCTAAGTCCAAGGGCAAATTAGAAAAGGATAACTGACTTGGGGACAGCATGCCAATTTCCCCTTCTCTCAGGGACCCCTCTCTATTGCTGATTCTTTGGAGCCTCCTCAATATTTGGCTTAGGGGGAGGTCACCTCTCATCACAAACACTGCACTCCCCACAAGGCAGATGATTCTTACTCTAACTCCCCTTCTTCTCTCCTTCCCCGTCACCTCATGAAGATTAGAAAGGAGGGATGGGTGGTAGGGACTGTCTGACACCTTTCCATGAGCTCTGGGAAAGGAACCTGGTGTCATGGTGGGCCGCTGTCTTGAGAAAGGGCCATTCTCCAGTTCTCATCTCTGGGCTTTAGCTGGAATTCCCGGACGACAGGAAAAGTCCCAGTGAACATCCTGTTACCTTTGTTTTGTTTTGTTTTGTTTTTCATAAATTTATTTATTTTTATTTTTGGCTGCGTTGGGTCCTCGTTGCTGCACGCAGGCCTCTCACTGCGGTGGCCTCTCCCATTGCAGAGCCTGGGCTCCAGGTGCGCGGGCTTCAGCAGTCCTGGCACTGTGGCCTCAGCAGTTGTGGCTCACGGGCTCTAGAGCGCAGGCTCAGCAGCTGTGGTGCACAGGCTCAGTTGCTCCGCGGCACGTGGGATCTTCCCAGACCAGGGACTGAACCCACATCCCCTTTGGCAGGCAGACTCCCAACCATTGCGCCACCAGGGAAGTCCCCATCCTGTTACCTTTGAACAATGGAAGGGAGGCAGAGACCTGGGGGAATAGTGTCCCAGGAAGGAGGAACAGCAAATTTTGTAAAGGTCTTGAGATGCAAGCTCACTTGGTGTGTCTAAGGGACAGAAAGAAGCTGGAAGGAGCTGGAGGGAGAGTAAATGGGAGAGAAGACAGAGCAAGACAAGGGAGTCTAGGTAGGCAGCTGCAGATCACCTAGGCTCTTGTAGACTAAGGTAAATGCTTTGGACTTTATGTCTGGTTGCTCTGAGAAGCTCCTGGAGGATTTTAAGTGAGAGAGGGACATGAACTGGTTTTATTTTTATTTTCTTAGGCAGTAGTATCATCATGACATTATCCACCATCAGAAAATACAAAACCAGCGTGGACCCCTTAAGTACACAAAGAGAGTCTCACAAACACATACCTCCTGAAGCTAGCATTCATTTTATTATTGAGATAGATACAACTATCTAGATTTTTGATTTCACCAGATCTATTAGGTTTAAAACTATATGAACTGATTTTTGTTTGAAAAGACCACTGTGACTTATGTGCACTGAGTGGACTGTGGAGGCAAATGGACCAGTTAATAAACTGTTGCCATGATTTAGCTGATTGGTGATGATGTCCTGGGCTACAGCTGAAGCAGGAGAGATGGTGAGAAGTGGGCAGATTTGGGATGAATTTAGGAGGAGTCTTGCTGAAAGGTCTCAGTTATGAGAGAATGGTTCCTGGGATTTGAGCCTGGCCCATTGCCTGGATGGTGGTACTATTCATGGTATGGGAAGGAAGAGAAGGGCAAGATTTGGTTTCGGTTGGTTGTTTTTCTTTATTATCATATCTCCAGGGTCTAGAAGAGTATCTGAGTAGGTGCTCAGTAACTATGTGTTGAATAATTGAAAAAGCAATAGTTTGATCCGGTTCTAGTTGAGAGGCCAATTGGCCGTACTCATGTTCTTGCCACCTGTGATTAAATGGTACATTGAACCACTCCATATATGTTTGTGAAATTCCATTTAAAAGGGTGAAGGGGAAACAATTTCAGTGAGTCGTCATTTGCCAAGTAGCAACATCCCATTCGTCTGCACAGGGACAGCAAAAACTCATTTCTCTGGCAGAGGAGCAAATTCCTTCTGTCCTCCTATTGGTCCTACCTCTTGGGGGACTTGGGAGATTTCCACTGAGCAGTGGCAATCTGGACCCCAGAGTGGAGGGATCTCTGCTCTTCACCACAGGGTCCATTTTCTTGGGACTCTTCCTCCTGGCCTGAGCTGACTTGAAGCTCCACAAGGTGATGAAGGTCCCCACAGGCCTTGGGCTGTGTTCCACTCAGTGGGGTTTCAGGATGAGATTCTCCCTCTTACTTACTCCAGCTCCCCCAGGGTACCATCTTCCCAACAACAGATTTCTGCTGTTGAATTACTTTAAGGAAAAATCATCAGAATCTCTGTACCCTGGAAATCTTGCTGCAAGGAGAAGGACCTCTCTTTTATCTCCCTGCTGTTCCCTACTGCTTTCAAACAGCCCGGCTTTGACGGAAGCATCCGTTTGGGTAGCACAAAGCCCACCCACTCTGACATCCTGACATCTTTGGACCTAGACCTTTCCTGACAGCTGGCAAATATTGCCAGGCTGCTCACCAGCCCGTGGCCTGCAAGGCCAGCCTCTCCCCATCCTCCTGGCTCCTTACCACCTTGCCTTGGCCAGTTCCACCTTTTAGAGTCTATTATTACTTACAAGTCCCCCTTTGCAGGTATCAATTTCTGTATTATTCAGACTTCTTTGGTTATGGGACAGAAATCAAGCTATACCTAGCTTAATTTTAAAAAAGAAGAGGTATTGGCTCCTGTAAAAGGTGGGCCTGGCACTGAGATCACTGTGTCCAGTAAACAAATACTATTGTCAAGTCCTCTCCCTCCTGCTCCCCTCCTTTTGCCTCCATCACTCACCTTGACTTTTCTCTGTGCTTGGGGCCTCATTTTCTCTTACTTGAGTTGGCTTCATCCTGGCAAGGACAGGGCACAGAAGGCACGACCACCGGAAGCTCCTGGCTTACATTATTTAGCTCAGTTATGCCTAGGCAATGAGAAGGTGTCTCTTTCCTCCCCCTGCTTTACTGGCTGTAAGTCCCAGCTGATCGCCCCAGCTGTTATCAATCTCCTCATTCAGTCCTGGAGGCCGGGGGATGGGGTTCTGTGATTGGTCAGGCTCAGGTTGCATCATCATCTGTGCGGCCAGGGGTCAAGAATCAGTGATTGGCAGCCTCAGTAAAATCTACAGCCTGGCTGCAGCAGGGGAGGAGCAGATCTCTAAAGGAAGAAGGTGAGTGTGCTCTCCCTTAAGAAAGGAGGAGGTGGGGCTTCCCTGGTGGCGCAGTGGGGAGAAAGATTATATAAGAACAGAAATACTCAAGATTATAAATGCATTAAAAATAAGAAGGAAAAGAACAAAAGTAAAATTTACCATGGAAAGGGAGAAAGCAAAACAATAGAAAGAAAAAAAATAGAGCCTTTGTTCATAGGAAAGTCACCTATAGTGCTAATTGTGTTAATTGGCTTGCTTGTTGGTGAGTAGGGAATTTCAAATCTGCAGTGCACAACTATCACTTGTAATTTAAAAAAAGGATAGCGGGCTTCCCTGGTGGCGCAGTGGTTGAGAGTCCGCCTGCCGATGCAGGGGACGCAGGTTCGTGCCCCGGTCCGGGAAGATCCCACATGCCGCAGAGCGGCTGGGCCCGTGAGCCATGGCCACTGAGCCTGTGCGTCCGGAGCATGTGCTCCGCAACGGGAGAGGCCACAACAGTGAGAGGCCCGCGTACCGCAAAAAAAAAAACAAAAACAAGAAAGGAGGAGGTGGACAGGGAAACACAACAAATCCCTCTCACCGGAAGTCAGATTTAATGCCAGGAACCACATTCAGACGCTGGTTTTGTTTTCTAGGTGAGACGAGAGAAATGAACTTTGTGGGCAGGAACTGTAATGAGGAAGTGAGCGCAGGGGTCTTCTTCTGTGGAGAAATAGCACTAAGGGGGAAGTTCTGAGAGGAGGCCTACCCTGCAGCCCGGCCTGCGGGAGGCTCTTGGAGGCGGAAGCCATTTCAGGTGATGACTCAGTGCGGTGTATCACGCCTCCCTCAGTTCTGCTCTGCCCAATTCTCCAAAGCCAAATAAATAGGAAGTGTGGCAGACTGGATTCTTTTTAGCAGCAGTACACTCGGGTTTGTTTTCATGGGCATGAGTCCACTGGAAAGCAATTATTTTCTCTTGCCTCTTTGCTGCGTTAGAGAAATTGAGCAATTTTAAAGAAATTGAAAGAAACAAATTCAAAGAAACAATTTTGTAACTTGCAAAATGGAATCCCATAGTAACTGCCAAGTTGGCTGTGCTGATACATCATGACTGGTTCTCCTTTCTATAAAAAATAAAAATTGTATGTATTTAAAATGTACATGTTTTGGGAGTTCCCTGGTGGTCCAGAGGTTAGGACTCAGCGCTTTCACTGCCGTGGCCTGGGTTCAATCCCTGGTCGGGCAACTAAGATCCCGCAAGCCAAGTGGTGCGGCCAGAAAAAAAAAAAGTACGTGTTTTGATGTACATATACATAGTGAAATGATTACTATAGTCAGGCTAGTTAACATATCCATCTCTCCATATCGTTACCATTCGTGTGTGTGTGTGTGTGTGTGTGTAAGTGTAAGATGAGAGAACCCAAGATCTATTCTCTTAGCAAGTTTCCAGTATACAGTACAATACAGTATTATTAACTATAGTCATCATGCTGTACATTAGATTTCTAGAACATACTCATTATATATAACTGCAACTTTGTACCCCTTGACCAACATTCCCCCACCTTCCCACCCATGGTAACCACATGCTACTTTCTGCCTCTATGAATTTGACATTTTTGGATTCCACATATGAGTGAGATCATACAGTATTTGTCTTTCTGTGTCTGGCTTATTTCACTTAGCATAATGTCATCCAAGTCCATCTATGTTGTTGTACATGGCAGATCTCCTACTTTTTAAAGACTGAATTATATATATATATATATATATATATATATATATATATATATATATAATTTCTTTATCCATTCATTTGTTGGAAGATGCTGAGGTTGTTTCCATATCTTGGCTATTGTGAATAATGCTGCAATGAACATGGAAATGTAGACATCTCTTCAAGGTACTGATTTCATTTCCTTCGGATATATACCTATAAGAGGGATTGCTAAATCATACGGTAGTTCTGTTTTTAATTTTCTGAGGAATCTCCATACTGTTTTCCATAACAACTGCACGAATTTACATTCCTACCAATGGTGTACAAGGATTCCATTTTCTTTACATCCTCTCTGATGCTAGTTATCTCTTGTCTTTTTGATAATAGCCATTCTAACAGGTGTGAGGTGGTAGCTCACTGTGGTTTTGATTTGCATTTCCCTGATGATTAGTGATGTTGAGCATCTTTTCATGTACTTATTGGTCATTTGTATATCTTCTTTGGAAAAATTTCTATTCAGGTCCTTTGACCATTTTTAAAATTGGGGTTTGTATTTTTTTTTTTTTTTTGCTATTGAGTTGTATGAGTGCCTTATAAATTGTGGATATTAACCCCTTACCATATACATAGTTTGCAAATATTTTCTTTTATTACATAGGTTGCCTTTTCATTTCGTTGATTGTTTCCTTTGCTGTGCAGAAGCTTTTTATTGATAGTTTGATGTTGCCCCACTTGTTTATTTTTGTTCTTGTTACTTGAGCTTTTGGTTTCCTATCCAAAAAAAAATTGCTGCCAAGACCAATGTGTCAAGACTTGTCCTGATCGTATAGTTTCTATTAAAATCTTAGCATGACAGAATCAGAAGGGATCTTAGAGATCATAGCCAACCCTCTCACATTACAGAGAAGGAAACTGAGGCCCAGAGAGGGGAAGGGGGGTGATTTAAAGGACCCAGTGAGTTAGAGGCAGAGTGAAGTCTATCACTGAGGTCTTCTGAATTGTTGCACGAAGATCTTTCCATTAAGTCACTCAAGGATGCTTATAAGGGAGTGTCTGCTACAAATTTGCTTCTAAATGTCCTTGAAAGCAGTTGATGGGAAATTTCAGCCTGCTGCTTCAAGTGAAATTGCTAAATGAATTCGATTCTTGCATGCCAAAAATATCTCTGCAAAGATGTGACTTCGTCCTGGTTTAAACACGGGACACTTGAATTCAGCCATCAAGGATGTGCCTTCACCTCCCAATGGCCTTTTTGTCTCTGAATTCCTGTGGTCTGAAGGTAGTCTTCCCAAATCTACCGTTTGGCTGTGTTTTTGTTACCTGGTACCCTCTGGGTTCCCCATCTTGACTGTTGGTCTCTGCAGGCCTGTAGAGCTGCCCCCACTTTCACAGTGAGGCTGTGTGAGCCAGTTGCTCCTCCAGACCCACCTGGCTCTGTGCCCTGCAACCTGATCCATCTGGAATACAGCAGTGGGTTCTCTTGCCCTGTGGTGTCCAGTTAGGTTAGGCCATTGGCTGGAGATGGGAGGGAGGGAGAAGAGTGAGCTTAGGGTACTTATTTGCCGGGTTCCCTGTCTATGGGATCTCTAGGTCTGGCTGCATTCCCCCATTGAAGAGCTCAGCTCCCATCAAGCAGCTCCCTGCACAGGACTGTCTCTCCAGGCACCAGTAGCTCTTCCTCCCCTTTTCAGGCCTGTGCTGGTAAGAGCACCTTCTGTTACCAGTGCCTCCATGAGCCCTTGGGGTTCTGCATTCTCCCTTGTGGTTTCTCCATACCTGGCCATCTCTTTGAAAATAATCCTTTTATTAAACTCCCCTCCAATGACCCCATTTGAGTGTGCCACCTGTTCAGCTGGGACTCTAACTGATAAACTACCTGATTCTAACCTGGGGTCTTAGTCTCCCCCAAGCTCTGGGACATATTCTATCCCGGGAGAGAGAATCTTCGGAGCCTCAGTTTAGGCATCAGTTTGTCTGTAGGGTCCTTGAGCCTGAACTCTTAGGTCTTAACAACAAATTCTAACCTTATTCTGGAGAACAAGCCTCTGAGACCTTAAGGTGGAAAGGAGATGGCAAGGAGCCAGAAATCAGGACCTGCAGAGCTGGGCTGGGCATCTGGCTGATGTTAGGTGTGTCATATAATAGAGGACAGGGGGCTTCCCTGGTGGCGCAGTGGTTGAGAGTCCGCCTGCTGATGCAGGGGACACGGGTTCGTGCCCCGGTCCGGGAATATCCCACATGCCGTGGAGCCGCTGGGCCCGTGAGCCATGGCCGCTGAGCCTGCACGTCCGGAGCCTGTGCTCCGCGGCAGGACAGGCCAGAGCAGTGAGAGGCCCGCGTACCGCAAAAAAAAAAAAAAAAAAAAAAAAAAAAAAAAAAAATAGAGGACAGGGTCCAGCAATCCTGAAAGAGAGCCTACTCTGGCAGCATCAGAAGCCAGTGTTCCTGTGCCTTCAGAGGCTGAGAAGAGCTGGGAGGAGGCATTTGTGTCCACGTTCAGGCCAGAGCACTGGGGAGAAGCAGCACCTGCCAGGGCCCAGTGTGATCACGGAGGCAGGGGTCTGCTGACTTGACCGAAAAAGCCCCCAGGGAAGGTGAAGCACAGCACTCTCCTCTCAGCGCACTCTCCTCTCAGCTCTGACACCCTCCCCCCACCCCCAATAACACGCTAGTCCAAGTGCTGGGTCCCAATGGAGCCCTTAAGCTCCAAGTCCCTGTTCTGACAATCACAAGCTATTCAGTGGTAGCCAGTGTCGTCTTTATTTGCATCTTTATTGTGCTAGACACAAAATTTGTTAGATTAAGAATAATTTACAGTTACTTACAACCTGTTTCCTTTAGACTGCCACTTGAGCCCAAAACTGTGTGGGGTAGCGCTTTCACAGAAGAAATACACAGTTGAAAATATGCCCAAAGTGATAATATTACCTCACATTTTTTAAAGTGTTTCACAGTTTGTCAAAGATTTTCTCATGCATCATGTATCAATTGATTCTCACAATAAACCTATTATATATGTGTATATGTATATATCTGTCATCTCTCTATCATCTGTCTACTATCTATCTATCTAACATCTATCTATCTGTAAAATGTATCTGAAAAGCTTGAGGCTTCAAGAAATAAAATAACTTACCCAAAGTCATAAGTCTAGCCAGAATGAATTGCTTCTTTATATTTCTTATGATCTCACTGTGTAATATATTCATTGTGATTATGGCTGTCTTCCACTTAAGTCTATCTACCAGATTAGGAAATGAAACGTTGCCGTAACTGTTGAACGACCCTCTATGTCCCTTCCCTGTATCTTTCTATCTCAATCTCAACCACTATTCTGAATTTTGTCTTTATCATATGAATGTATCCTGAAAGATATATGATTTACTTGTGGATGTCATTTAACTTTATATAAATGGGTACACGGCCTGTTTATCCTCACTCCTCCTGCACATCCTCCACATACACAGACACTGCCCTGCTCACAGCAGGTGCTTGGACTAGCCTGGCCCTAGTGTGACCAAGAAAGCCTCTGTCTGCTCACCATGCTCTCCAAAGAATTGAAGAAGTCTGCTCAGAGGTTGGAGTTGGGTTCTGGCTAAGAAAAATCGTAGAACAAAACAGCTCAGGGCATCCAGCTGTGTCGCATGCCCATACTGCCACTCCAGGGGAGTCCCTTGTAGTCCCAAATCTGATCTATTCAGGGGGATAGTCCCAATGGACTGTCTCATTACTTGAAGCTGGAGTCCCACTTTGGAGCTCAAAAGTGTCTTCTCTCAAGGCTTTTTCTGAGTCACAAGTGGCAAGTACCACCCCTTAATGACCTTGTACCCTCTATTAACCCAACTTGCACTTCCTTACACATTTCCCTCTTAAATTCCTGGGGAATTTATGACACATTTTAACAACCATTTAAACAATGCAAGCAGTTTCTGCAAACCTTAAGAGTGGCATTTTTCAAACTGTGGACCATGAACCATTAGTGAGTTGTGAAGTCAATCTACTGGGCTCAGACCAGGATTTTTAAAAATTGAAATAGAATTGAGCATTATCTGGTCAAGAAGCTAGGATTACAAAATATCAGCATGTGTTCCCGGTAGCAAGGGGTAAATATTATCTTGAAGTTCACAGAGGGATCACCTTGTGGTTTGGATGGGCTCTAGGTGTTTGAGCGTCCATGACTGACCTTAACAATTACTGTTATCCCAGCCAGTTGCCATATGATTGGTTCAGGGATGTACAGTAATCCTCGGCCTCAGCCAATTAGGATGTGTCACTCCCTGGCCACAGTGGGGGGACACACGTCCCAATTAATCCAAGGATCTGTCTCTTAGGGAATCCAACCAAATCCTTTGACGGGCCTGGAAATTTCACAAATAAATACTTTGGAGATGCCAATCTGGTCTGAAACACAAAAGGGCTATTCACTGTTCACCCCACCTCCATCCCAGGTCAAAATTTGCTGGGGAGGGAGGAGAGACCAAAAGCAAACAAATAAAAGACACAGGGTAATTTCCAAGTCACATCATCAGTAACCTACTTATAAAAGTCATGGTTTTGCTGCCCTAAAGAGAGCTTTGTAGGCAGCCACAGGTCCGTCTCAAGCTCCAGGTAACCCTAAGGAGTACTTTACATACTGGAAGAACCTGGACACTTAGGAGGCTGAATTCTTGGGGAAACAGGGGTTTGGGAATCGGCTGCATGTCCATGCCAGGGGTGGGTGGCAGGCAGGGGAGCATTTGAGGTTGTCCAGGAAGAACACTGTAAGTTGAGTCGAAGTGAGAAGATGTGGGACAGACCCCAGGGAGAGCAATAATGCTTGGGGATGGGCAGAGAGAAGAGTGGTAAGAGAGAAGGCCGCCACCACCACACTTGTACTGTTGCATCATGGTGACACAAACAGGAGCAAATTGTCCCTCCTGCCATCTCTGGCCGCCTGCCAAGACCTGGTCCACATTTGCCTGCCAGATTCCCAAGGCTTTTGGGATAGAGATCTGGGTAGTGGGAGAAGTGGAAGGAGGAGGCTACTGGATATACGTTAGAACGGATAGAGGGCCTCTCGGAAAGAAGGAAGAGTGTGGGGTGGCACAGGATACATTGTGAGATTTCAATGTAATCCTTCCGGCACCATTAACAGTTTTTATTTTCAGTAAAAACTTGTATGACTTTTTTGCGTGTGTGGGGAAGTCAGACCATTGTTTCTTTTGATGAAACATTATGATAAGGGGGCTAGGAGGTGGTCCAGCTCTACTGGAGTTATGACACTACAATAGGTATTAATCATGTGTAGCCAACTCCCTCCCTATACTATGAGCTCCTAGAAGGAAAAAAGAGTTAGGCTAAGAGGAGGTGACCTACCTATGTTTGAGAAGGAAAGAACAGTTGAGTGGAAAGATCTTATGCTGAAATCTCGCCCCTCCGGGGATACCCGCCCTTCCCCCACTCAACTCTACCCATGAGGACTAGGAGAGAGAAAGCACTGCGTCCAGGAGACCTGACCCCATACTGGCTTTTGGTTGGAATTGGGAGGAAGAAACCCACCTCAGAAATACTATGGAGTCATGCATAAAAGGAACTCTCAAATAGAGTGTGGAATAGAAACTTCCAGAAGCTGAGACACAGATTCTATAAGCTTGGTGGATTTACAGCATTTTCTTCTTTCATTTCCTTTAGCTTCACAGTTAAATTTCTTTGGAAAGTACCACGCTGTCTCAACTATCTTAATGGAAATGAGGAAGGAGTTTGAGTTACATTCTTGAGTCTGAAGGAGGAGTCAAGAACTGTCCTCTGGGGTGCTGGGTGTGAGACCCCGGGGGTGGAGTTAGCCATGCTAGCATGCTCTGTCCCCACCTGAGCAGTGCTCATCCAATGCTCAGCTCTCTGAAATCTCTTCGAAAAATATGTCCTAGCCTTTGCTTTTGACTCACACGAGATGCTTCCCAGAACCTGGTTCCTGCAACCATATGCCTCAGCTGAGCTGAGGAGCCATGAAGACACTGGGGCTCCTCAAGAAACAGCCCCTCCTTCCCTCTTTCTCAGAACTCTGAAGGTGGCCAGGGCTCTGGGAACGCCACATGGCCTGGTTCTGATGGGCTCACACAAGAGAAACAGCACTTGCCCTGGTGTGATTGGTCTGAAGAACCTCCCTCGTGGCTCTTGTTTGGTGCAGCAAGTTCGGTCCAGCTGACTGTTGGTGCTGACTAGGGACATAGGGACCCTCAGCCTCTTGGGGACAAAGTCCAGGGAGCATGTAGAGGAGTCAAAAACACAAGGGACCAGGAGGGCCTCCATGCCAGGTGAAGGGGGATCGGTTTTGAGCTGGAGTCCTGAGATTTAGGATGTGGAGTGACTGAGGCCTGGGGACTGGTTGGTGGAAGGAGGATGGTAATGCTTCGCCTTGGGAGCACTCACGTTTCCCCTGAAAGATGGGGGCAGAGGCCTGCAACCAACAGCCGTGGGGCTTTGTCTGCACAGCATCCCTTCTGGTAGTAGGAACCTGGTGAGAATTCCTTTGGGAAATGACTCCTGCCCAACCACCGGTGCCTTATGCGTCTGGCAGTGTTGTCAAACCTAATGGCCCATCCATCCTGATCTCCACCACAGGAAAGGGCAGGTGGCAAGGGCACCAATCACCATGCCCTGAGACCCTGGCTTCAGTGTTTGGCACAAGGCAGTGGTTCTCCACATAAGGCAGTATTGCACCCCACAGCCCTGGCCTTGGAAAGTGAGGTGCGTGCAGTTTGGTTGTTGTTGTCACAATGACTGGGGAACACTTTGGCATTTAGTGACTAGGGGTCCTAAACATCAGCAACTCCCGGGACAGTGCTCCATAACAAAGAATTGTCCTACTCGAAAGGCTAGTAGCCTCTCCGTTGAGAAACCCTGACCCAAATGATGGGCACCTGGCCCCAGTTGGGCCATTCAGAGTCTATCCCTGGGATTTTGTTTCAGAACATCTGGCAGGAGAAGATGGTGGTCATCCCCTCTACCCCAACACATGCAAGAGTATGTCTGGAGGAGAGAATGAGGACTAGACAGAGAAAAGGCTGAGATGAGAGATGGAGAAAAAGAGAGCTTGAGAGCTAATGACATCATCTGCCCTTGTTCTTTTCTGGTATTTCAGCCAAGTTTTTCTTCTTTTGTTTTTTGCTTAATGCTTTTGAGTTGGCTTTCTCTTGTAAACCAAAGAATCTCCACTACCAGAGGCTTTAGGAGCAATGTTGCTCCTCCCTGGCCACAGGTGTAGGGGATCCAGATTTTAGAAAGCAGCTTTAACTCTCTCTCTAGTCTTCCCAAACATCCCTCCATACTTTCCACAGATAAGGAAACAGATCCAGAGAAGGGTCAAAAAGCAATATGTCAAGTCTTCTGCCTCAAAGCTCGGAAAAGAACAGAACAGCCTACTCTTGTTTAATGAGATCAAATCTAAGCTCTGGCTATTGAGTTGGGGGTGCGATTATGTCTTTAACGTGCCATTTGACATGCAGGGGAATGCTGAGAGACACCAAGGGGAGGTTCACCAGGAAATTTCAACCTGGTTGGGGCAAGCATGGCTGCTTGGATCCTGTTGGTCTGGCTTAAAAAGTGGCATATTCAGATGGAACTGGAAACACAGGGCACCCAAACTAAAGGGCAGGGAACTTCAAGCCCACTAAGGCTCACCCTCCTTCATCCTAGTTTTTCCAGTTCAGGTAACTTAGCAGGTCTGTAGGTTCTGCCATTTCCTTTGCAAAAGACCTTCAGGAGAGAGTCGGCATCCCTCTTGGGCCCAGAGAATTTTTAGAGGTTGCATGTGGCCAAGATACTATAATTAGATGAATGGGATCCTTTGCCCTTGCCCTGTAGGTAGGAAGGAGTTATGTAGGGCTGGTGCTTGCTGACTTAGGTGGGTGGAGGCTGCCCTGGGGGCTGTGGGCCACCTGCTTGCCTGTAAGTGCAAACTTCCATCCCAACCTGTTGGGAGACCTGATCCATTGGAAAGTCCACTCTCCACTCTGCCCCCCACCTTCCCACTCCCTGCCTCCCCACCCATTGCACAAACTTAAAAGTCACCGTCAGTTTTTTCTGGCACTAAAATAGTCTTCATTGCTATTGGTATCGAAGGGAATTCAAACAAAAGCTACTGGCAATACAGTACAGGAGAAATTCAGCTTCTGGCGTTAATCTCCCCTTCTCCAACTGCGAGAACATGCTCACAGGCTGTCGCTCCTCCTCCCTCTTTCAAGCTGATGTCTCCAAATGCTTGGGTTACTTAAGGAAATCTTTGTAAGTGGTTTTTGAATTTGTTTTCACTTGAACTTTTCTTACAAATGCCCAACTTTAAACACACCTAAATAGACATTTCTCCACAGAAGATATACAGACTGCCAACAAACACATGAAAGGATGCTCAACATCTTTACTCATTAGAGAAATGCAAATCAAAACTACAATGAGATATCATCTCACACCAGTCAGAATGGCCATCATCAAGAAATCTAGAAGCAATAAATGCTGGAGAGGGTGTGGAAAAAAGGGAACACTCTTGCACTGCTGGTGGGAATGTGAATTGGTACAGCCACTATGGAAAACAGGATGGAGGTTCCTTAAAAAACTACAAATAGAACTACCATATGACCCAGCAATCCCACTACTGGGCATATACCCTGAGAAAACCATAATTCAAAAAGAGACATGTACCAAAATGTTCATAGCAGCCCTATTTACAATAGCCCGGAGATGGAAGCAACCTAAGTGTCCATCATCGGATGAATGGGTAAAGAAGATGTGGCACATATATACAATGGAATATTACTCAGCCATAAAAAGAAATGAAATTGAGCTATTTGTAATGAGGTGGATGGGCCTAGAGTCTGTCATACAGAATGAAGTAAGTCAGAAAGAGAAAGACAAATACTGTATGCTGACACATATATATGGAATTTAAGAAAAAAAAATGTCATGAAGAACATAGGGGTAAGACAGGAATAAAGACACAGACCTACTAGAGAATGGACTTGAGGATATGGGGAGGGGGAAGGGTAAGCTGTGACAAAGTGAAAGAGCGGCATGGACATGTATACACTACCAAACGTAAGGTAGATAGCTAGTGGGAAGCAGCCTCATAGCACAGGGAGATCAGCTCGGTGCTTTGTGACCGACTGGAGGGGTGGGATAGGGAGGGTGGGAGGGAGACGCAAAAGGGAGGGGATATGGGAACATATGTATATGTATAACTGATTAAATTTGTTATAAAGCAAAAAAATAAAAATAAAAAAATAAATAATAAATAAAAAAATAAAAATAAAAAATAAACACACCAGAGACAGGGATTTATCCTCTACTGTTGCTGCTTTGGAGTAATTTGTTGAGGTTTCTTCATGTATGATTCAGTTTTGTAAATGTCCCATCGATACTGAAAAACAGAAGTACTCTGCATTTTGTGCAAGTGACCGTGTGTGTGTTTGGGGCGGGGGGAGTGTGAGCGCATACTCAGCCTTGGTATTTATCCTTGATTGTTTTTTGACTGCTTGATCTGCCACTTAGAGTTGTATTAAGCTCTCCCCAGTGCTGCTGTGTTTCTGTTGAATTCTCTCATGAAATGTGGGTGCTGTTTTTTGGATGTATAGTTCTAAATGTGCAAGTGAATTTGTATGTGTGTGTGTGTCTGTGTGCGTGTGTGTGTGTGTAAAATTAAACTTGTGCAGATCTCCTACAAAGAGGCCACATGGCTATGTGCTCCATATCTTCTGGCTTTTTTTTTCTCTTTGTACTTTTTAAGAACGTGTGGTTAAAGGGAAATTTGATCCAAGGGGAAGGGGTAGGGGCAACCTATTGAAAACCCTCAATTTGTCTTGCCTCCAGGGAATCTTCCTGGCTGACCAGGGGGAAAAGCTGGGCTCTCTCTGAAACAATGTAACTGGGTAGGGAAGACCAACCCAGAGGAAGGGTAAGCGAACTTAGTGAGGCACCGAGTCTAGTCAGGGCAGGCAGCAACCAAGGGAAGAGTGACACATGTCCATGTGCAGACAGTCCGCTCTGGAGATTCTAACAGGGAGCAAGATGTTTCCGCAGACGAAGAGAGAGCAGCAATGGGTACTTGAAAAGCGGAGGCAACCACATTAGGAGGTCCGTCTGCATGGAGCAAACACTCATCCACTGAGCTCGGTTCTGGCCAGAGATTGCAGTCTTGGAAGGGGGGTGATAAAAAGGAGTCTGGGCCAGACGGAGGATGTAGGCAACACAGATGACCAGTGCAGCAGCCTAGACTAGGGAACAAGGCAGAACCTAATTATCAGCCCGCTGGAGGCCGAGTCCTGGAGAGGGAGGCCGGGACTGCTTAACGTCCAGCTGTCTGAGGGCAGGACTGGTGCAGACAGAGCCACAGTCTGCAGCTTGGGACTGTTTCTCAGGGCCAGAGAGAAGACAGCTCCAGCCTGCTAGCCCCCAGCCCTAACTCACAGGGGCCAGGAGATTGGCATTACTTTTTGGCTCTCTTATGGGGGAAGGAGGGTGGTCAGGCCCAGAAGATGTGTCTCTGGGGAAAGAGGAAGGCAGGAAGGAGAGCTTCATATACCTGTATCTGTCTTTGCAGATCAAGTAGTCAAAAATGAGCAAAGGTAAACTACCAGGATTAAATATACACACACATACACACTCACAAATTCACGTAAGCAAAAAGAGGCCACTTCTGTTTTCCAGTATCTGTGGGACTTTTGCTGAATTAATCTAAATAAATAAATAAATTCTTCAAAGCAGAGAAACTTTCCACAGGGCAATCCTTTGTCGGTAGTGTGTTTAAAATTAGACTTTCATAACAAAAGTCCAAGTGAAAACAAAACAATAAAAAACAAAAACCAAAACATTTTCTTAAAAGTAACCCAAGCATTTGGGGAAACCAGCTTGACAGAGGCGAGTGGGGAGAGACAGACTGTGAGTATGTTTTTAATGTTGGAGAATGGGTAGAGACACTGCCAGAAGCAGGGTTTTTCGCATACTGTATTGCAAAACAGCTTTTGTTTGAACCCCTGTGAGACCTATAACAGTTACGACTGTATTCTGCTGTAATGATAACTGGATAGCGATTTTTAAGTTGTCCGCAGGATGTTAGGTAGTAGGCGTTCCATCCTGATAACTGGTGGATTGACCCTTCCAAGGAAAAAATTTTAAATGCAGAGGCAATATATCTTTCTAAATGCATTTATGAGCTGGCAAGAAAGTAAGAGAGTCTCAGGCAAAAATCCTAAGTGAGTGCTAAGTGAAAGAAGGACTGCGCTGGCTGTGGCTCTGAGGACATTGATTGAACCAGGTGGACTTGAGCTTCTGTTGTCGGGCCTCACAGAGGACAGGGAATCATGAAGTACAGAGACCAGGGCCATCCAAGGCCCCTAGACACCTCATCCGTAAAGGTGAGACCCCCAAATGTCTACACTCCCGGAAATAGCTACTAACCCCATCAACCACCAGGGGGTTGCAAGACCCTAGGTGCTAAGCAAAAAAAGGGAAATTAATGTCATTATGGAGCCTGTGGGACCATAATCTGCCCCTCATGTAGTTTGAGGCCCAAGTTCATATTACCTGTGTGTTCTAAACAGTAAACAACAAACAACCCCCGCCCCCCAAACTCAAGCCAATAATTTGTTAGGTTAATCTGAGACTGGTAGTGGTACAGGTGGCAAGAACTAGTGCAAATCCTTGATAGAGGAACCTACCTTTATCTCAGACCTTAAGAAATTTCCACAAATAAAATCTCAAGGAAATGCACAGCTTTCAATAAAAAGGAACTATCTGTACACAGAGGCACTGTAAATGAGACACAACAGACAGAAGAAATAGACCCACAAGAATTCAAATACTGGAAATATCATACACAAACAAAAATAGGAAATAACTATGATTGCTATATTGTTTTTTTAAAAAGAACAAATTGAAAAACAAGGAGATATAAGGAAAGATCAAGCAGATTTGGAAAAGGTCCAAATATGACTTTTACAAATGAAAAATAAAATAATTAAAGTGAAAACTTAATGAAAATGACAAACGATTAGAAAATGAAATTTAGGGCCTCCCTGGTGGCGCAGTGGTTGAGAGTCCGCCTGCCGATGCAGGGGATACGGGTTCGTGCCCCGGTCTGGGAGGATCCCATATGCCGCGGAGCGGCTGGGCCCGTGAGCCATGGCCGCTGAGCCTGCGCATCCGGAGCCTGTGCTCCGCAACGGGAGAGGCCACAACAGTGAGAGGCCCGCGTACGGAAAAAAAAAAAAAAAAAAAAAAGAAAATGAAATTTAAAAATTAATTACAGGGAATTCCCTAGTGGTCCGGTGTTTAGAGCTCTGTGCTTTCACTGCCTAAGGCCGGGGTTCAATCCCTGGTCCGGGAAATAAGATCCCGCAAGCTGTGTGGTATGGCCCCCCCCCAAAAAAAATAATAATTAATTCCACTTACAATAATGTAAAAATTTACCTAGAAATAAATTTAACAAATGTTACAAAATGCTCCTACCAATAAAAACTACAAAACATTGTTGAGAGGAATTAAAGACTTGAATAGATGGAGAAATATACCATGCTCACAAATTAGAATAATCAATATTATAAAGATGTACATTCTCCCAAAATTGATTTATAGATTCAATGCAATTCCAATAAAAATTCTAGCAGGGTTTTTGGAGATATTGACAAACTATCATTAAAATTTACCTGGAACTGTAAAGGGCTTAGAATGGGCAAAACGACATTGAAGAAGAACAAAGTTGGGGGGTTAACTCTACATGATTTTAAGACTTACCATAAAGTGTAGTAATCAAAACAGTGATATTGGCATTAAGACAGACAAATAAACCAATGTAAAAGAAAAGAGGATCCAGAAACAAACCCACAATCAAATGATTTTTGATGTACCAGTGTACCAGCGTAGTTTTCTGAGGAAAGAACATTTTTTTCAAGTCATGCATCAACCGAATGTCAGTATGGAAAATATTGAACCTTGATTCATACCTCACATCTTACACAAGAGTTAATTCAAGATGGCTCAAAGACTTAAATGTAAAAGCTAAAACTATAAAGCATCTAGAAGAACGTATAGGAGAATATCTTTGTGATTGAATGTAGGCAAACATTTTCTGGACAGAACACAAAAAGAACTAACTATAAAAGAAAAAGTTTAAAATTATTGCTCTTTGAGGATAACAATAAAATAACAGTCAGAGTGAAACTATTTACCATACACACATCTGACAAAGGACTCACATCCAGATTATATAGATAACACCTATCAATTATTAATAAAAGACTTGGGTGAAAGACTTGGACAGACACATCATAAAAGATGATATGCAAATGAGTAACAGACGCTCAACAGAGACCAGCGCTCAGCAAGCCTGCAGCTGCTAGAATTTGCAAGGCAAGAGTTCAGGAGAGAAAGGAGCTATGTAGAATGTTTAGAAGGCTGCATAGGGGGTCTGTTTGAGTCTGTGGTTGAATGTTCATCTACGCACACAGGGAAGGAAACCTCACAAAGTCAGCAATAACAACTTTAGAGGAAAGAAAAATTACTGAGACGCTATAATGTTCTCAGATAATTCTGAGCTCAGACCAGGTCAGGAACCATTTGAGCTTTCTCCAGCCAGAGTAGAGACACTTTGTTGAATATATAGAGCATTTAACAGAGATCCCAGAAAGGCCGTACCTTACAAGTGAGGAAAAATTAGTCTTAGATTAATGGCTACTCCGGACTTGTCCTAAAGGAGTTTTAAAATAAGCCTCAAAAGAATCAAATTAATCTGCAAGTAACCTAGCTCACTGTCAGAAAAAGTTCAAGATTCTTTAAAGGAATACAAGAAAATCAAGCATGCCACACCCTAAAATTTGCAATGTCTGGCATCCAATAAAAAAAGTCACTAGAAATACGAAGCAGTAGAAAAATGTGAGCCCAAAATATCAGTAAACAGACCCAGAAACAACAGAGATGATGGAGTTATCTGACAAGTACATACATTAAAACAGCTAGTATAGCTATGCTTCATATGCTTAGGGATGTAAAGAAATATGTGGACGTAATGAGAGGAGAAATAGAAGATTTTTTAAAGAACCAAATGAAGCGTCTAGAGATGAAAAATTCAACAAGATAAAGCGTCCAGATATGGAGCAACAGGACTCATTCATTGCTAGTAGAGATGCAGAATGGTATAGCCACTTTGGAAGATAGTTTGGCAATTGCTTACAAAACTAAACATACTTTCATCATATGATCCAACAATCATGCTCTTTGGTATTTACCCAAATGAGTTGAAAACTTATGTCCACACAAAAACCTGCACACAGATGTTTATAGCAGTTTTATCCATAGTTGCCAAAACTTGGAAGTAACCAAGATATCCTTCAGTAGGTGAATGCATAAATAAACTGCAGTAAGCCTATACAGTGGAATATTATTCAGTGCCAGAGAGAAATTAACTATCAAGCTATGAAAAGATATGGGGGAAACTTAAATGCGTATTACTAAGTGGAGGAAGCAGACCTTAAAAGACTACATACTGTATGATTCTGACTATATGACATTCTGGAAAAGGCAAAGCTATGGAGACAGTAAAAAATCAGTAGTTGCCAAGTGATGGGGGAGAGAGGGAGGAGTAGGCCAAGCACAGAGGATTGATACTGTATCAATACTCTGTATGATACTATAATGGTGGATACATGTCATTATACATTTGTCAAAACTTATAAAATGTTCAATACCAAGAGTGAATTCTAATGTAAACTATGGACTCTGGGTGAGAATGATGTGTCATTGTAGGTTCACTGACTGTAATTAATGTACCACTCTGATGGGGGATATTGATAGTGGAGGAGGCTGTGCATGGAGAGGGCAGGAAATACATGGGAACTCTATGTAATTTTTGCTCAGTTTTGCTGTGAACCTAGAAAATAAGTATTCTTATTTATTATTTATACTTTATAAAATATAAAGTCTATTAAAAAAGCAGAGGGAAAAGATAGATTACCTACAAAGGAGAAATCAACTAATATCTGATTTCATAAAAACAACAGTGGAAGCCAGAGACAGTGGGATGATGTCTTCAATTGTTGAGAGAAAACAATTATCACCCTACAATTCTATATACAGTGAAAACACTGTCCCATAATAAGGATTAAATATAGACATTTCAGTCAAACAAAAACTAAAATTGTTTGCCACTAGTCAACTCTCACTAAAGGGAATTCAAAAGGATATACTTCAGGCAGAATGAAGGTGATTTGAGATGGAAAGTCTAGAGGTAAAAAGAATGAAGATCAGAAAAAGCAGTAAAAAGTGTTTTCAAAAACGGCCACTCTTATTCCCCTCTTGGTCTCCATGCCCTTTTGCAATGTGATTTTGCAGATCCTTTTATCAAGAGATGGAGTCTATTTCCCCACCCTTTGAATCTGGGCTCAGCTCAATTCATGCCAAACCAATGGGATGTGGCAGAAATTATGTTGTGCCAGTTGTAAACTTCCATTCACTATTTTGGACCCCTGAACTGTCATGTTAACAAGTTCAGACTAGCTTGCTAGGATTAAAAACCACATAGAAAAGCTGACTGAGACTATTATAGATCTGTTCAGCATCAAGTTGATCTGCCACCCGACAGCAGATTCATATGGGAGCTCAGCTGAGATCAGCTTAAATTTGCCTAGACCAGAAAAACTGCCCAGCCTACCCACAGTCTTGTGAGAAATAATACATGGTTACTATTCTAAGCCACTAAGTTTTGAGGTGATTTGTTATTCAGTTAGGAGCACCAAGAGTTAGCAATAGATAATAATGGTATAAATTGATAATGTCTTGTGGGTTAAAAAATAAGATAGAAATAAAATATACAGCAATAGATAGATAGCATATGACTAGAGTTGAAGTGTTCTAGGGTTAAAAGAAAAGATGTTTATTTTTCTCATATAATAAGAACTCCAGGGATAAGCATTTCAGAGCTGGTTCAGTTGCTTAAGGAATTTATCAAGGACCGAGACTTTCTCCATTTTTCTCTCTGTTATTCCTAGCTATGGCCAACATCCTTATGTTCACAAGATGGCTGCTGCACCTCCAGTCATTGCAACTGTGTTCCAGGCAGAAAGAGGGTGAAAATGTGATGTCTGTCTCTTCTTTATGAGGAAAACAATATCTTTCCCAGAAGCTCTACCTGGTAGACCTCTGATTATATTTCATTGGCCAGAAATCTGCCACATGGCGATATCGAGGTGCCAGAAGCCTGGGAAATTTTTAGTTAGGTGAACTGCTTTGCCAAAGAAAATGAGGATTCCGTTATAAAGTGAATGTAGCAGTGGATGTAGATTAGGCAACTAGCAGTCTCTGCTCTCTACTTAAGAGAAAACATCTTCCTTGAGGGAATAATGCAAAATGAAAAGCAAAGCAAACAATGTACTTAGCCTAGAGATGGAGAGGTAGCATTGTGCAGGGGACAGGGCACTAGAGTGAGAGTCTCCTAGTCCTGAGTCAGAAGCTGACTTGCTGGGGGACTGGTCCTCATTTTCTTCCCCTTCAAATTACGACGTTGGAGTAAACAAACTATACATTTTTGAGGGCCTATAGAGACTGTGAAGGGAATTAACATTTATGATAGATTCTTCATGTGCAAGAGCACATTTAGACCTTATAACAAATATATGAGTCAGTGTCATTACCCCAATTTACACCAGAGATGTGAAATCTCAGCGAGATCAAGTAGGGTGCACAGATCCCACATCTAGTAAATGGCAGAGCCAGAATTCCAACTAGGGCCTGCAGAACTCCAAAGCCAGAGGCTTCCTTCCATTGCCCATCCGTTTCCAAAAGGTGAAATAAGCACATGCATTTTTATTTACTGAGTTTTAAGGTCACACTTCCTAAACGAAGTGTCTTTTAAAGCATGACCTGGTGATACTTCCCCTGGCGGTGTTTATTACATATGCAGACTCCTGGACCTCCTTCAGATGAACTGGAGCAGACCCTCTAGGGCTGACACCAGGAATCTGCATTTTAAAAAGCTCCCCTAGAGACCTCCCCGGTGGCATGGCGCAGTGGTTAAGAATCCGCCTGCCGGGGTTCCCTGGTGGTGCAGTGTTTGAGAGTCCACCTGCTGATGCAGGCGACACGGGTTCGTGCCCCGGTCCGGGAGGATCACGCATGCCGTGGAGCGGCTGGGCCCGTGAGCCATGGCTGCTGAGCCTGCGCGTCCGGAGCCTGTGCTCCGCAACGGGAGAGGCCACAACAGTGAGAGGCCCACATAGCGCAAAAAAAAAAAAAAAAAAAAAAGAATCTGCCTGCCAATGCAGGGGACACGGGTTAGAGCCCTGGTCTGGGAAGATCCTACATGCCGCGGAGCAACTAAGCCTGTGCGCCACAACTACTGAGACTACTTGCCACAGCTACTGAAGCCCGCGTGTCTAGAGCCCGTGCTCCACAACAAGAGAAGGCACAGCAATGAGAAGCCCACGCACCACAACAAAGAGTAGCCTCCGCTCCCGCAGCTAGAGGAAGCCCGCATGCAGCAACGAAGACCCAGTGCAGCCAAAAAATAAATAAATGAATAAAAATTTTTTAAAAAAAGCTCCCCTAGTAATTTGGAGACATTTTAAATTGGAGAACCACGATTATAAACGTATAATGTATTGCTCCATTCTAATGTAGTTTATTTTATTTTTTATTTTTATTTTTTTTTCTTTTTGCGGTATGCGGGCCTCTCACTGTTGTGGCCTCTCCCGTTGAGGAGCACAGGCTCCGGATGCGCAGGCCCAGCGGCCATGGCTCACGGGCCCAGCCGCTCCGCGGCATATGGGATCCTCCCAGACCGGGGCACGAACCCGTATCCCCTGCATCGGCAGGCGGACTCTCAACCACTGCGCCACCAGGGAGGCCCTGTAGTTTATTTATAGATCGGTGGCTCATGGAAATTTCCTCCAAATATCAGGAAAATAAAATTTAAAAATAGTCTGTTTCTCCTTCCTGTTCCTCACTTTCCTAATGAACACGCTCAATTCCATGGAAATGTGAAGAACCTGGAAGTGTGTCATAGAAGATATCTGATTAATTGAGGCTCTGTAAGTCAAAGGCACGAATTACTGTGAATGTGAACGCTGATTAGAATCACACAAAGCTGGAAGGGGATGGGCAAAGGAAATGACGTTACTATATATTTACTATGTTCCAGACACTATTCAGATACATTATGTCATTTAAGGGGTCTAAGACATGCGATTCGATCCCTTTTATTTATAAATGGGGCAGGTACTATTATATTTCCATTTTAGAGATGAAGAACTTACTGATGAGAGAAGAACAATCACTTGTCTGAGATGAATCATTCATTCATTAACTCATTCACACAGTAAGTATCTCCTGAGGGCTTATCTTAAGCAAGATATTGAGACTAGAGCAACAAAAAAAGCAGTCTAGAGACCTCAGGTGTCACAAGGCCCTGACCTACCCACCAGGTCTCCACTGAAGAAACCAGAACTGAGAAAGCAGATTGGGGCTGGAGCCTGGCAGAAACAGCCTCCCTGGGCTTGGACTGCCTGCTGCAGGGAGCAAGAAGAAAGCTTCCTGCTGGTGGTCTCAGGCAGCCCTAGAGAGCAGGCGTTGACCTTGGTTCCAGCAGTAGCTGCATCCCTGGTTAGGTGGTTCAGTGTATGTATTATCAGCCCCTTACTTGCCCAGAGGAGAGGAGCAGGTGAGGGGTCCGATGAGAGAGAGCCTAGGAGTAGAATTTGAAAGGGAAGAAGGGGAGCCCCCAAATCTGAACATATCCTCTCACTAACCTTGGGAGACAGATATTATTTCCATTTTATAGATGAAGAAATGGAGGCTCAGAAAGGTTAACTGACTTTCTCAAGTAAATGTTCAAGCCAGAAGGGGAATAGTGCCCGTCTCAGATCTCAGCTCCAACACCTCCACCATGCCCCTTTACTGCTCAGGAAGGAGGTCTTCACAGGGTTGTAAAATGCTCACCAAGTAGTGCTAAAGTAATTTACAAAGCATGCTAAAGGCTGGTTCTGATTCCTGTTACTAAGGTTTTTTTAACTCCAAGTTCAAATCGCACAGAAAATAAAATTTTCTCCCTAAAAGGTTCTGTGGAAAATGTTCTCCGTTCTATGTAACAGCCTCCTCGTCTGTGTTTGTGTCTGAAGAGAGGACTAGTCTGACAGGAATAGTGATAAATCTGGAGCTCGTTTTGGCGTCCCGGAGGAAAGGTGGGTGGAGTGTCTCACAGTAAATTAGGAATTCAGAATGAAAACGTAGCCGAGTTTATTTGGGTTTCTAGTGACACCTCAGAATTATTGTGCAGGCGTGTCAAAGGCGGCTCAAAATAATGACTGCTCCTCCTCCGCCCTCGGGATGCTGCGTGCTAAGAAGGGGGAATCCCTCTCCTTTGGGGATGGGGGTGGGAACCTTCCCTTTCCCACCTGAATCAGGAAGGGACAAGAGGAAAGGAGTGTGGTTTGGAGTCCAGTCTGGCTCTGCTCTGAGTTCCGGAGAGGGGCGGGAGGCAGTTCGGGGGCGTGTCTGAGCTCGGGATTTGAGGTCTGAGGCCAGATTTGGAGACTTCCTTCAGAATTTTTTTTGGGGGGTATCTAGGTTTGGCGGGGTATCTAGGTTTGGGGGTGGACGCTGACAGTGGGAGGAAACAGGAGACTGGATCGTATCTGAAAGGCACTGAGGTAGGATCTTGGGGCGGGGGGCGTTGAAAGTTGAGGCGAGGATCTGGGGAGTGGAAGTTACTTAGTACCTGAAGGTACTAAGGATCTGGGTGAATGTGTGGGGTATTGATGGTGCAGGGCTGTGAATAGGAACCAGGCTCAGTACCAGATCTTAGGTGAGAAGTAAAGAGGCTAGAAGAAAAGAGCGTCGAGCAGCCACAGCCTTTTTCCTAAAGCGACTCACACCCAGACACACCCATCGTCCCAGACACACCCAGTGCCCTCGGTGGCTGGAGGCAAGGCAGTACCGGGGCTGGCTAGACCCTGCTCCCACCGGGCCTTCTCCGAACTCCCAGCGGCTTCCACAGCTGCAGGGGTCTGGCGGGTCCCCGCAGCGGGGAGTCTGAGGGCGTGGCCAGCGGCCAGGCGCCCGCGGCTCTGGATTGGTTGCCCAGTGGGCCCGTAGGCGGGGCTCTGGGTTGGGTCCCGCTCGGCTGTTCGCAGACGGCGGGGAGGCGGGGCCGGCGGGAGCCCGGCAGCCAATGGACGCGCAGCCCCAGAGCAGTCACAAAAGGCCGAAGCGAGGCCGCCGCGGCGGCAGGGGAGGTGGGGCGAGGCGAGGTTTGCTGAGGCGAGGCGGCTGCCGGGCCGGGCCGGGCCACAGGCGGTGGCGGCGGGACCATGGAGGCGGCGGCCGCTGCTCCGCGTCCCCGGCTGCTTCTCCTCGTGCTGGCGGTGGCGGCAACGCTGGTCCCGGAGGTGACGGGTGAGCGGCGGCGCGGCGGGACTGGCGGGCGGCTTCGGGGCGCGCGGACCGGGCCCGGCCTCTGGCTCGCTCCTTCTCTTTCTCAAACATGGCGCGGGGCCGGGGGCGCAGGTGGCGGCGCCTGGGCCGGGGCCGGGCTTTCCTGCTCGGGCCGCCGCCACGCTAGCCGCGGGTGGGGAGCGGAGGCGGGGCTAGGGCCTGGGTCCGAGCGCGGGTGGACTTGCCCGGCAGCCCGCGGCTGCCCCGGCTGCCGGCTCTCCGGGGGAGGTGGCGTCGGGCGAAGCCGTCCGGTGTCGGGGGCTGCCCTCTGGGGAGCGAGTGGGCGCGGGCCGACAGCCGGAGGGTGTGAGGCTGGCCGGGACCGGCAGAGCTGGGACTACTCCCCATTCCCCGCGGGGCGCTGTGTGGCGTTGTCCCGGGCACCGCACCCCGAACGAGTAGGTGCTCCAGGCTCCGGGGTCCCGGGAGGGATTGGGGTCCGAGGAGGCTTCCAGGGCGGGGTGTGAGCTCTGAGCCTCCAGGGCCTCCCCTAGCAGTGGGAGGGGGGGGATGTGTGGCAGAGACCCCCGGGTCAGCAGGGCCGCCCTGGCCTTTGGCGCCGGCCTGACCCCGCCGAGAGGGGCCGCTTCTCCAGCCAGGGGTGGCTTTGGAAGGGGAGCTACTGTGAAGCTTTGTGTGAGGACAAGGAGGCACTAACATGTGCGGAGTGCTTCTTCTTTCGTGCTTCTGGGGAAGTGTTGAAGTGAATCCAGTAACCAGAAGGCTACAGATTGTTTTCGTAGTAGAAACTTGAACGTTTGCTCACTCTGCGGGGGTTTGGAATGTTTGAATGGAAATGACTCTGAATTGATCAAACGCTTTTATTTCCTCGAAGGAACATCGCTAGAGATGTTCCATTTCTTGAGTGACAGTAGTTTGAATCAGTCGTCTGTGTAGCTGGTTTTCGAGGGAGTGTTTGCTACGTTTTCCAAAATATTAAATTAGGATGGGGTATGTGGTCGTCACCTACCCCGCGGAAGGAGAATTGAAAAACTTTGTTAGCATCCAAGTTATAATACTAGAAACTGAAATATAGAGCCTTAGTGTAAGCAACTAAGATAAAGTGAAAGTACGTTTCTGTGTCTGTAATTGAACACCAAATGTTTTTAAAACAAAAAATTCAAGACAGGGTGCCAATTATTATTAATAGCTACTGTCTTTTAAGAGCTTACTATGATGTAGATGCATAAAGTACACCAAAGTACATTATCTAATCCTCACAACTAAACCCTTAGGGCTATGTGGCATTTGCCCCATTTTATTTATTTATTTATTTTTGTCTGTGTTGGGTCTTCGTTTCTGTGCGTGGGCTTTCTCTAGTTGCGGCGAGGGGGGGCCACTCTTAATCGCGGTGCGCGGGCCTCTTACTGTCGTGGCCTCTCTTGTTGCGGAGCACAGGCTCCAGACGCGCAGGCTCAGTAGTTGTGGCTCACGGGCCTAGTTGCTCCGCGGCATGTGGGATCTTCCCAGACCAGGGCTCGAACCCGTGTCCGCTGCATTGGCTGGCAGATTCTCAACCACTGCGCCACCAGGGAAGCCCTGCCCCATTTTACAGATGAGAAAACTGAGGTGTGGGGAGGGTAAGTACTCAATTACTAAGAACTGGAGTTAGTACACTGAGGGTTCAATGTTTCCAAAACCTATAAACCTTAATATATACACCTCACTGTCTGGCATAGCCCATTTTTCTCTTTTAGTCCTCTAATAGTGATCTTTATTATTCACTTTTAGATTTTTGTCCTCACAATTAGAAAAACAGGTTGGCTTCTTTCTGACTCCTAGTACATTCTATTTTTTTGGCCCTGCCGCGCTGTGGTATCTAAATTCCCCAACCAGGGATCGAACCCGTGTCCCCTCCAGTGGAAGTGCCGAACCCTAACCACTCCTAGTACATTCTTGGAGTCCCTTCACACTGGGCCTACATTAGAGGAAACAATGGATTTTTGACATTGGCCTGAGAAGGGGGAAAAGATAAATGTGTGGACAGGTGGGAGAATCAATATAGTTATGCATCAAGCATAAGTAACATTTCCACACCACTATTTACTCAAGTAGCATAGTTCACTCTTTTCCACCTAGCTTAGCACACAAAGTGTTCGTGTATTCAATCATTAGCATTGGACTTAATAGATGTACAGAATATTGCTCAGTCCATGCCCTGGAGGAGCTTACAGACTACCCTGGCATGCCTACAATACAAAGCCGATCCAGGAGCTATTATTATGCTTAAGTCTAGACTACCTCAACTGGTCTGCCTGTTCTCCTTGATTATGTTGATGTTTCCATTCATCCTTTCATATATTCTGAAGAAGCGCAAATGCTTTTTAAAGTTTATAATTTGACTTCCTTTTTAAGAGTTTGCAGTTGTTCCTTATTGTCTCGGTATCAGTTTTGTATTTCTCTGCCCAGCTTCTGCTCTCTCCCACATAGATTTCTCTAGGGAAATTGGTTCCTTGTCCATGGTACACAGTTTAGTACCACTATGTCTACATATATATCCTGTGTGAGAATGCTTCCTTTTCGTAACTTTTTCTTTCAAAACATTCCTAAAACCCAACTCTTCTTTACATTAATGCCTCTTGAATGTTTTGTCCTTTCTTCATATGCAGCCATCAGCTTAGTCCTGCCTGTTATCCCTCAAATCCATTTGCTTTCCAGAGTTTCTCTCACCTAGGCTTTTTTATAGGCTGCTGCCAAGCTAATCTTCCTCAGCCATCCCCACAAAGGGTTTACGAGATTTCCCATTTGTATTCAGTGCTTAGAGCAGTACTTGAGGCTTATGATTAGGGCCACCTCTGTGTATCCAACCAGAGATTTCACATCCCACTACTGCAAACCCTCAATTCCAGCGTTTTCTATTTTTCCACCCACTCCTGACTTTTCAGCCTTTTCACTACATATTTAATTTTGCCCCTTTTGGGAGTGTGAGGAGAGAAGTTCTCAGTCCTGACTTCCTATACTGCTTTAGTTTGTGAACTCTTTATTTCCCTGAACTGTATAGAACTTACACTTTGTGTTGTCTGTTTCTACCATGTTGCACTGTTACTTAAAAATACTCTCGAACGTTATAAGTACCCAGAGGGCAAGGATCATGCCTTTTATTTCTTTTATGGTCTCAGAACCTAGCACTATGTTTTATATTCTGTTCCACTTAAATGCTTGTTGTTTAAATTAATTGTTTGACTTGAGTATTCCTTTAGTGTTTATACTGTTATATGTAAGTACAGTTTATACAATATTAATTGAGAATTCTGTGTACAATCAGGAAAAGTCATGTGATGTGGTAAAAGAAGCAGTTGGTTATTAGATTTCGTTATTAGCCCCAACTTCTAGGTATGCAGAAAATGGGGATGATACCTACTTTGTCTAGTTTATGAGATTGTTAAGATCAAATGAGAAAATTGTATTGGCATTTGAGGTTGCTATTTTGTATTGTTATTAATAGGAGGGCTGATGTTCAACCAGCAATTCCCACTGGGCCACGTGTGTTTTGATTGGTTAGACATCCTTTCTGATTGGTTGGTACCACTGGGGTGCTAGTTGTTAATACTTTTAATATCACCCCTGCAGAGAGGCATCAGTATTCAAAGAGGGAAGTGAGTATTCTAGACTGAAGTGACTGGGGGAGGCTTCCTGGACACTTTAGGACTTAAACTGACTTTGAAGAGTGGCTAGAATTCAGTTGGGCAGAGAGGGGTATTTGATGAGTGTTAAGCTCTCTCTTTGTAAGCTGTGTCCCCCAGCTCCCCTAGGGCAGGAAGCAAAAGCTTCTATTGTCTGGCTGGCAAGTTACTCTTTATAGAGTTAATTTCCTTATTCTGAAATGTGGGGTTTGTATATATTAACCACTATTATTTTTTCCCAAATTCTAAAAATTCTCTAATATGTGACTGGAAACAGAAAGGTAATCTAAGTGGGATGAGTAAGGGAGAGTAATATAATGGGATGCCCACCGGGGCTAGGCATTCAAATGTTGAAAGTCATAAATCACTGAGTTTACAGATGGAAAAGCATAACTCTAGAGGTTAGGTGAATTTCTCAGGGTTGGGCAGAACCAGGACACGAACTTTGATTTTTCTGATTCTAGATCTTGTGTCCTATATGGCAGTTTAAAATGTGAAGGATTTGGAGTGGGGAGGAACAGAGTTAATGGAGTGACTTACCTAAGTGAAGTTACCTTGAATTTCACAAAGCTTAAGAAAAGTGAGTTCTGAAAGTGGGAGGGAGGGGGAATAATTATAGGTTATAAAGTCCTCAAGAGAAGGTCAGTACCTTTTTTATACTGCTGAAAAAAGGGCCTGGTGTAGTGCTTATTATTATTATTATTATTATTATTTTTGTGGTATGCGGGCCTCTCACTGTTGTGGCCTCTCCCGTTGCAGAGCACAGGCTCCGGACGCGCAGGCTCAGCGGCCATGGGTCACGGGCCCAGCCGCTCCGTGGCATGTGGGATCTTCCCGGACCGGGGCACGAACCCGCGTCCCCTGCATCGGCAGGTGGACTCTCAACCACTGCGCCACCAGGGAAGCCCGTGTAGTGCTTATTGATTGAGAAAAGTAGGCTTATAGTAGTTTGGAAGAAATTTTGGTTTAATTGAAGTGGGATGTAATTGAAAGGCCTTGTAGCACATGGTTAGGTTTAGAATTTTAGATGATCTACTTTGTTGTTGAAATTAAATGGGGAGGGACTTCCCTGGTGGCACAGGGGTTAAGAATCCACCTGCCAATACAGGGGACACGGGTTTGAGCTCTGGTCCGGGAGGATCCCACATGCCGTGGAGCAACTTAGCCCGTGCACCACAACTACTGAGCCTGCACTCTAGAGCCTGTGAGCCACAACTACTGAAGCCCATGCTCCACAACAAGAGAAGCCACCTCAATGAGAAGCCCTCACACCGCAACGAAGAGTAGACCCTGCTCACAGCAACTAGAGAAAGCCCTTGCGCAGCAACGAAGACCCACCGCAGCCAAAAATAAATAAATGAATAAATTAATTAATTAAAAAAAAAAGAAATTAAATGGGGAACTGACATGTTCAAAATAATGAAGAAGGAGATAAATCTTGTTCCTGTGGGGATGGATGCTCCTGTGAAGACTTTTGTTGACAGCTTCTCCTAGGCCTAATTGAAACAGTTGCCTGAACTCAATACTATTCTTTAGTACAGTTGTATTGTATCAGATATGTTCATGTCTAATGAAGTGGGTTTTGAAAATGCCAGTATCCTATGGATGGCCCTTTTGATATGAGAACGTCTTTTCAAACCACAGAATCCCCTGCACATGTCAGAAAACCTCATGTCTTTTGCTGTTCTTTCTTGGTCATGGCTTGCATAATGCAACATTTTCTGAACAGATGGACCCTGGTTTGATACCATGTGATTGGGTCACATCTTCGCTTCCTGGTTCTGGAATTGACAGCAGATGCTGGCATGTTTCTCAGGAATTTTCATGTCTTGTTACATAGAACTGGCTGAAGAAAACTTTTGGAATCTTCTCAAAATTTATAGTCTGTTTTGACCCAGCCTAACTGCAATACTTAGGATAATATTTAATGCATTACTTAATGTAATTTTCTCAATATCAAATCTAAGCAGTTTCCATAAACATTAAGATTTGCTGCTATGCTGAATTAGATCCAGGTTTAGCTGTACAGTTTTAGTCCAAAACTGCAAGTAAGTTTCTTATGGTTACCCTTTTTATATGTGAACTTAACAATTGATTGACTTGTAGGATTTTTGCCTTAGACACTTTCTCAAACACTAGTGGAGTAAGTCTGATTGGTTTTATGGGTCCAATTTTATAGATCAGATCTGGCCTTTTGTAAAGCTGCTCCCTCATTTTGGCAATCTGAGAGCAATATACATTATACAGAATGATTTATAACAAAAATATTATGACTTGCAGGATATACACACAGGTTGCTTTGACATTTCTGTGAAGGTTCAGTGGTCCTTGCATCCTTTTATCAATCTGAAAGGAATATATTTTAAGAATGTGCTAGGAATTCTACCTGCCTTGTCTCATTTAATTCGCATAACCAGCCTTGGATGATAGTTGTGTAATAGTACAAAAGCTTCTTACTTTTGTACCAGTTAATTTCCAAAACACTTTTTTAAGTCCGTTTGTTCCCAGGTCCAGTGACCAGTGCCTAGGAGATAACTGTAGATTTTGATAACATTGGTTTTAACCCAGGATTCTTTTCAGCTCTCTTAAACATTATCTAAAGATGTTAATATTTTGTCATTCATATTTTAATCATAAATACATTTGTAAAAGGAAGACCGTGCTTCAGATGGAACAGATAGTGACTAACAGTAGTCCAACCACTGAGACTCAAATGATTGTACATTACCATTAACTCCATCAGCTTGGGTAGGCAGAGTTGTCAGGATTTTGCTCAGATTGGAACTTAGTTTGTTCCTATGAAAGTTTGTAAATAGAAAAGCTTCTGTGTTTCCATTTTACAGACCAGGAAACTGAGGTCATGATGTTAATGAATGGTGGAGCCTGTGTTTAACCTTTGCAGAGTGTGTACTCTTTCCTCTACATCATGCTGCTTTCATACACAGTAAATATCTTGCAATGGTCATTTTGTCAGGAAGGTTTTCCTTCTTCCTTCCTCCCTCCCTCCCTCCCTTCTTTCCTTCACCGTGAGAATATGCTTCAAGCTTGTCTTTATTACAGTTTGCCTCTTTGCAACTGCAGCTTACTCAGATGCTTGCAGTCTTTTTTTGACATTATATTTTTAGGTAATTTGAATCTCTCCAATGATTCTAATGATGGTTGATCCCTCACTATTTGTGTTGATTTATTTATATTCATAGCAAACTCTTTGCTTCTCAAATTAACATAGGCACAGACCTGAAAATTTGAATCAGAGAAGAGAAAAAAGCTATCATTGTCCATCGTTAACATTTTGGCTTATTCTATCCCCTTTGCATTTTATTGTATAATATAATCATTCTTTAATCATTCTGTCTTAATAGTTTATCAAAGCTAATAAATATGTTTTTAAGATGGCAGAGCTTTGGCCTGTAGAAGAAATAGCTCATTTAATCTTAGCAAATATTTAGTAATCGTCAACTCAGTGGGAGGTGTAGAAAAAGACGCACACTTGCTTTCAAGGAGTATGATGCTGGGGAAATATGAATACAGATTCAGTAATAGCAACCACAGGGATTGCGCTCTACAGGTGATAGGACTTGATCTTGTGCCTTGCAGACTAGGTAGGGTTTAGAGAGGATGAGGGGCAGAGGGAAAGTACACCGAGGTAGGGGAGGATGATGTGAGTGAAGAAGGAGCATGCTAAGTTTAAAAATTTTAAGGGGAGGAATGGAAGTTCATGATTTAAAGGGTGGGCTCAGAGAATTATGAGCCTTGAAAATCAGGAAAAAGAATGTTTAACTACACCACAGAGGAAATGGAGCAGGATGGCTACCTAGGAGTTTTTGGAGTAG